>NW_025930867.1:0-102351 GCF_000764305.2 Hyalella azteca
CAAGAATAGGCAACAGGCCATGGGGCTGTTTCTTCAGTGCCGACACATCTATTCTATTCTAAAACAAATTGTGTTTGAGTTGAAGGCCTGAAAGTAATAATTTAACGTATTAAATTATTCGTAATATCTTCAGACCGTACATTTGATTACAAGACCAGAACCTTGTCTCCGCTCGTATAACAACTCTGGGGAATTTAATTACTGTTTTAAAATCGCAATGTATATCGTTTCGTTCATGATGCATCTAAGAAATCAAGCGATTTCATCTCACATCAGATCATATTGTCGAGACTGCGGCTAACGGAGCGTGAGAAGACGACACGCAAATGTTAGTCCGTGAGCTGCTGTCGTAACGTCAGTAGTCGCTGAGCAGCGTGTGCGGGTGGTAGTGCGAGGATGTTCGTTGAAACTTTCAAGATTGCAAGCTCGTAGCCAATTTATATTATCAATTGCCCAACTAAACGAATTACTGCGATGCAAGCTTTATTAATGATAATACCTTCGATGGAATTAACTAGCTCAAACTGTTACTCATCCTTCTACCATGTGAAAATCAACGAATTGTTCAAGTGAATCTGGTCCAACAATTATTTTCAACATAGAATTTTAGAATAACGCAAAACTTGCAGCATATCAAGTTACAGTAACTTTAATGATCGCGGCACTAGTAAGTCTTATTATTACGTCGAAAATAATTTTATTGTGGATATTGTCATGAAGGAAGAGACACTTTTTCGAATACCATATGCACTTCATGTGGAGTTTCTCAGATCAACTCGATCGACAAAAATATTACCGGTATAGTCGCGACAGTCTTACCTTCAGAACATTGACCATTTGTACGACATTTGAACGCCATTCCAAGTCTATGTACGTTGTCTTCCCTTTTAGCGCATTTTCTCATTTATGGAAAAAAGCGCTATTGTGCTCGTCGTGTTCGTCCGTCCGTCTGTCCGTGACTTCACGTTTTCTTCGACGAGAAAATGCGCTCTCTGTCACTCACTGCAGTGAGTACTGAGTTACAGTTTTTGCAATAGTGCTTGAGTAAGACTCAACGATGCGGTCTCCGAAGAAAAGGCTTCTTATTTGGTAGGATTCTTTCGTTTCCCTCTGGGTAACTGGACAAATGAATGTTTTGGGTAGAATCCTTACTTACTTAAAGCAAAACGCATGTTGCTTATTCAGTTCTTTATATGGATTCCTGTGAACTGCCATTCTCCTATCTATTAGAATTTTATTTTAACGGCATTGCTCCATTACATAAAGACTCACTGGAGTGTACACTAACGGTTTGTTAAGAAACATCGTTCGCCAAAACAATTTTGCACTTAATATTTTTGCAATTCATTGATGACTTTAAACTCTGGCAATAAAAACTATGAAGTTAGCGGGCTCCACTTCTCGCTTCGTGAGAAGACAGCTCACACAGGGACAAAAAGAAGAGACTTAAAATCAACGGCCAAATCTGAAACACTTAATTGATTGTAAGTCTTCAATTGCGTGATGATAAGAATATTTGTCAAGAATTAATTTCGCCAACAAATCGCTGTCATGTTACCTGCAGCTGCTAAATTTTGTGCAGTTAAACATTTATTGTTCGATGATCTTCAAGAGATGATATTTGACGATCATATCCGACCGTTCTAGAACAAGTGAATATGCAAGTAAAAGTAACAATTAATACTTAAGTACAAGTAAATATACGTATAAAGAAGAAGTGAAATTTTGTAACTTCTTCGCAATAATGTGCGAAGTGTCCTGGCGTAAATAGCGCACGGGAAAGGGAAAGCTGAGCGTGCTTAACCAGCCTCTGAAGCCTCATGACGAAGGGGTGTTCAGGGGGATGATTGTGTTAAGCCATCCAATTTTCATCCTGATTCGGTTCATGACTAACTCACTGCGTCACGTCTGAGAATCACGAGGAATAATTGAAAAGCTAAGCAAGGTGAATCACAGGAAAGAAATTGAGTCTAGAAGCCGATACGACAGTAACAGAAGTGCGCTACACAAAGGCAGCGCGCGAGGTATTCATAAGAGGATCATTATTTGGGGACTTGTGGCTCGGTTTTAGCCACTCCTTGACATGTATTAAATTTTCACTAACTTTACAGACACGGTTAAAAGACCTTGCCTTCTTTGTTCACTCCAATTAAATTGCACTAAAGTCACAGGTCAGAAAAATCACCTATAATATTTTTTCACATGTTTCGCAATTTTTTTTATCTATAGTCAATAGATAAATAATTGAAGATGACCAATAAAGTTCCATGCCTTTTTTAGATTTTTTCAAAAATAACAGTAAATTAACTAACCTCAACGATTTTTTTTTTCAACTCACATCCTAGAGACCTAGTTAAACCCTGTACCTGATACAGAAACTACCGGGCGTAATTGAACCCATTCTCCGACCTAACAACCATATATACAAACGCAATTGACACCAGATTTATGTTCGGAAAGTCCCGCAAGTCCGCAAAATTCATCCATATGAAGATGTCGGCACCATGCAGCGTCTCCTCGCTGGCCGTTACCACCGTTATAATTGTAGCCTCCCTCTCGTTACACGGGGTAAAGGGCCTACGGGTGGATGTGCTGCAACGGGCCAGTCATTGCAGCAAGACTTCATCAACGGGTGACAGGCTGCGGGTTCACTACACCGGCAGCCTCACCAACGGCACCATCTTCGACACCAGGTCTGCTGTAGCCTCATATAGTCTTCGGTACAATTGTTGGTAGGATAACAAGCGCTCTGATATTAGGTCATTGTGTTACTGTAAGTAATGTAATAATATACGTTTAAAAATTACTTTTTAAAGACAACACTTCTAAAGAATCCAGTGTCTCCAATGTTAAAGATGTACCTTACAATGTATTTCTTATTTTATTTTCTAATATTAAAAAAAATTAATTTTTCAATTTTTTTAATATATAAATTTTTTTTTCAAAATTATTTATTCTGTCAGTTGATTCATGCATTGCCTCCGACTTCAAACAAGTGTGCAAAATTTCAGATTAATTGGACAGGTAAAAGTGTGTCAAATATGAGTTATAAGATTTGTAGCTTACAAAAGTATTTTTTCAATTTTTTTAATATTGAAATAAAAAATTTTAAGTATTAAAATCTTTTATTTTGTCATTTTATTCTTGCATTGTCTCCAACTTTATGCAAGTGTGCAAAATTTCAGATTAATAGGATAAGTAGAAGTGTGTTACGTAAATTTCGATTATAAGATTTGTAGCAGACAGACAGACAAACAAACAGGAAGTGAAGTTAAAGAGAAGTGTTGTAATAAAAAGAGCGTTTTAGGTGGCAATTATGGCGTTACTAAGGTGGTTTTAATAACATAAATGTTATTAACAAGCGTTCTGATATTAGGTCATTGTGTTACTGTACGTAATGTAAAAAGAGCGTTTTAAGGCATTCACCTTACGTTATGATTACCACGCAATAAAGGCGTTACTAAGGTGATTTTATTAACATTAAAAGTCATTAAGGTTCAATTGACGTGCAATAAAAAAGTTTTCTGGTGTGTTGTTACCTAGGCGCTAGTAAGCTATTATTGTGATGTAATCGAGACGTTAAGGTGGTTATGATGAATATTATTGATCTAAAGTTTGAATTACATACATTACAAAGTTTCATTACAATTACATTACAAAGGTATTTGTAAGCTGCTCATGCTTTTTAAAATAAATGCATTTTTAATATGAAATAGTAATGCAATAAAATATCGTTGGAGTGCACTGGTAAAGTAACCAAGGCGTCATTAACGTGGTTTGAATAGTAAACGTCGAAATAGTCTTGAATATTTAATGCGTAATTATAACGCGTGTGTGTCGATTGCTAAGCAATGCTTCTGTTGCAGTTTACCTCGCGGCGAACCCTTCGAGTTCAGGCTGGGGGCTGGGGAAGTGATCCCTGGCTGGGACCAGGGCTTGTTGGGGATGTGTGCTGGGGAGAGACGCAGGCTGCTGGTGCCTCCCCACCTGGCGTACGGGGACCGGGGGGCTGGGGGAGTCATTCCTCCAGGTGAGCAGCGGACAGTCACCCGGGGGAATTATTTTCCAGGTGACTGTCCGGGGGACAGTCACCCGGGGGGAGGAATACAGGAATGTCCTGATTCTGTTCGTAAAATATATATAATAATGTATATACATAATAACTTGTATTTATTTACCCAATGTATTTATTAATGTATTTAATTAATTAATAATGTATTAAATTAATTCATGTAGTAATTAATTTATTTAATGTACCTATTTATTTACCCAATTGTCATCCTGATTGATTTTCTTCAATCAAACTTGCATAAAAGAAAAGCTTTTGCCGAATTACACCAATAATATATACACATATTTTTACATTAATAATGAAATATTTGCATAATAAAGTATATATTTAATGCTCGATAATAACTATAAAATATATTATCTGAGAAACTGTGCAGTCCTTATCTGAGAAACTGTGCAGTCCTTAATAGTGTGAATTGGCATTGAGAGTGAAGGAGCATTCAGTATGAGTTGGATTATTAAATTCAGTGCTGGTGAAACAAACCTATTTTAACAAGTTATATTCTTATATAATTATCATCAGTGATAACTAATTTAAATAATTATCATTGGTAACATATTTATATAACTACAATGTCAGCAGTAATCGCCAATTCGCAGTAAGTTTCATGCACTCTATTATGTTTTTTTTTTAACTTTCTCTCGTACGAAATTGAAAAAATGATGAATGAATATGAAAAAGCTATAATTTTAACGCTATTTTGTATGAATGTATCTATAAAATAATTGGTTTACAGGAGCGACGCTCGTGTTCGATGTTGAACTCGTTGAGATTCCCGAAGCAAATCAACAGTTCCAACAGCAGTTGTTCCAACAACAGCAACAGACAAACAAGCAGGACTTTGATACGCAACAGCTGCAGCAACCCTTGCAGCAACCTATTGAACTGCAGCTACAGCAGCAGCAACAGCAACTGCTCCAATTGCTGCAACAAACACAAAACCTGCAGCAGCAAACACTGCAGCCTCAGCATCTGCAGCAACCACAGCATTCTCCTCAGCACTTGCAGCAGCAAAATGTTGATGCGAATTCCGTTCTTCCACGTGAGTTGATACAAGATTGTTGTCAGTGTTACTGTTCCTTAGTCAGTGTTAGTATTACTGTTCCTTCCTTAGTGTAAGTGTCTCATTGTTATCTTTGTTACAGTAACCGAAGTATCCCTAGTGGAAGTGTCTCATTGTTGTCTGAGTTACAGTAACCGAAGTATCCCTAGTGGAAGTGTCTCATTGTTGTCTGAGTTACAGTAACCGGAGTATCTACTGTAACTGAAGTATCCCATAGAGAAGCCAGTCAGTGGCCGCAGCATGGCTGCATAGATGGTTCGGTAGATTTAAAGTCCATTGTGGCTGTAGCATAACTTGAATGAGGTTTAATATAATACCTATAGTATTTATGACAAAGTATTTTATATATAATATAGTATGTTACATACAATATGGTATTTTATATATAATATATTATTTTATATATAAATAGTATTTTACGTATAATATAGTATTTTATATATAATATATTATTTTATACATAATATATTATTTTATATATAATATAGTATTTTATATATAATATATTATTTTATACATAATATATTATTTTATATATAATATAGTATTTTATACATAATATGGTATTTTATATATAATATAGTATTTTATATATAATATAGTGTTATGAATGAACATCCCCCTCCCCCCCCCACCCCAGAGACCCTACAGACCCAGACCCTGGTGCGCCCCCCCACCTGCTCCCCCACCGCCACCGTGGGGGACACGCTCACCGTGCACTACGCGGGGTACTTCACCTCCACCCGCAAGTTCGACTCCAGGTTAATAATTAATAATATATTAATTATTAATAATAATCCAGGTTAATAATAATAATTAATTAATAATAATCGCACCTGCTCCCCCACGCGGGGTGAGCAGGTGCCCCCACGCGGGGTGATCAGGTGCCCCCCACGCGGGGTGAGCAGGTGCCCCCCACGCGGGGTGAGCAGGTCCCCTCACGCGGGGTGAGCAGGTGCCCCCCCACGCGGGGTGAGCAGGTGCCTCCCCCACGCGGGGTGAGCAGGTGCCCCCCCACGCGGTGTGAGCAGGTGCCCCCACACGCGGGGTGAGCAGGTGCCCCCCCACGCGGGGTGAGCAGGTGCCCCCCCACGCGGGGTGAGCAGGTGCCCCCCCACGCGGGGTGAGCATGTGCCCCCCAGCTCGCCCGTGTGGATGTGCGGTTAAGATAAAAATTTGCAAACAAAAATTTCAAGCTGCAAACTTTGAATTTGCAAACTTGGGGTCCGATACAATGGAGTTACCAATGGTAAATAATTACTAAAAAAAACAATAATATAATTTAGGACGCTGTAAAAGGCTTTTAATTAGCTGATATCCGAGGGGAATTATGTCAGTAATGCAATAAGGCTGTGTTAATTGTTATTTTTACAACACTTTTATTTAACTTCACTTCTTCTTGTTTGTTTGTCCTCTACAAATCTTATAATCGATATTTAACACACTTCTACCTGTGCAATCAATATGAAATTTTGCTCACTTGCGTAAAGTCGGAGAAGATACTTGAATCTATGGACAGAATAAATAATTCAATAATTTAAATTATTTAACATTGAAAAATAAAAATTCAATATTTATAAATAAAGTAAGAAATTCATTGTACACGTGTAACATCGGAGACACTGGCCTCTTTAGAAGTGTTGTCTTTAAAAAGTAATTTTTAAACGCATATTTTATTTAGTAGTACATTTTATGCCTTCATTTTACGAGATTCACGCTTATCATATTAATAATAACAACATTAATATTAATAATAATAATATTACAATATTTTGTAGGTTCGATGCATCAAAACATCAACATGTTGCTGTTTTATTTGTACGGCGTAAACGCAACTTATATTAGAATTACAAATTACTTTGTTATGCTGATAAAATTAGAGATATTATATGAATTATTTATATCATTAATCGAACACTGTATAATGCACATTCTATTGTCGTGGTTATAGTGGCAGGTTTAGTGATCTGGAAAATCACGTGCAATAAGGAAAACTTTATTGCACAAGGCATCACATTACATTTTAAAACTTTTTCATTCAAAAGGAACGTAATAAGAATTAACTTTCAAATTCATTAAAAAGGAACGTAATAAGAATTAACTTTCAAATTCATTCAAAAGGAATGTAATAATAATTAACTTTCAAATTCATTCGAAAGGAACGTAATATGAATTAACTTTCAAATTCATTTAAAAGGAACGTAATAATAATTAACTTTCAAATTCATTCGAAAGGAACGTAATATGAATTAACTTTCAAATTCATTCGAAAGGAACGTAATATGAATTAACTTTCAAATTCATTCAAAAGGAACGTAATAATAATTAACTTTCAAAGGTTTCTTGATACATGATCAACTATTAACTTCTGTTCACAAGGTTTCGATTCGTTCCTACTGCTACTTTATTCCTACCCGCAATCTCTAACTTCGGTTCCAATATTATCACAATTTTAACACTCATTAATAAATAACATATTTACAGCACACATATATTTGGTATAAGCGTAAAATTTAAACAATGAAATTACTTTTGATTCAAGATCTCTTCACTATTACCTTATTTCTTGGCCTGGATTTTATTACCAGTATTTTTAGCGTGGATTTTGTGATTTGTATTTACCCATTAGTTTTAAATTTTTGCTGAAGACCGTATTTTTTTGTATATGATACGTAATTTAATCACTTATCATTTACTAGCGATCGGGAAAAAGGTAATCATTCAAAATACAATTATGAAAATATTTTATACATTATATTACTTATAAATTTTTAGCAATCAAAAAATTATTACAAAATTAATTGTGAAAATATATGAGAAATTTCCTATTTTCAGTCAATCAAAAAATATAACAAAATTAATTAGTAAAAATTTTTGATAAATTTCCTACTTTCAGTCAATCAAAAATATAACAAAATTAATTAGTAAAAATATTTGATAAATTTCCTATTTTCAGTTTGGACCGCAACGAAGCGTTCACGTTCCGGCTGGGGAGCGGGGAGGTGATCCCGGGGTGGGAGGAGGGGGTGGTGGGGATGTGTGTGGGGGAGAGGAGGAGGATGGTCGTGCCCCCCCACCTGGCCTACGGGGAGCGGGGGGCGGGGGGTGTCATCCCGCCCAGTAAGTTAAGAAATATTCGTAAAAATATTAAATATTAAATAATAAAATATTAAATTTTTTTACAAATGTTAAATCGTAATATTTTTTAGCGGAATTAGCTATATCACGGAATATGGATATTATTTCATAAATAAATGAATTAAGTAAAATTCAACTTGCTTCGTCAGATAATTTCATCAGTATAAATTTTTTAATCATGAAATATATTATAGAATAGTAGTTTAGTATATTATCATTCTACCTACTTCTGATAAAATAAAAAGCAATATTATAATAATATGTATTTGAATTCATTTTTGACGCTTTATTTGTATTTAAAACTTTTACGTTTCTATATTTCTTATATCAAATATTTCGGCATTCCAGTTTCTTGTAACAAAAATTTTATCCATTAAAGTTCTTCACAATAGTACATTTCGCCTTTGTTATCTTGTATGAAATAAGTTGCTTCTTGATTTTCACTGGCTTCTGAGGTTCACACCCCCGCATCACCGCTTTACTTGCAGATGCAACACTCATCTTTGACGTGCAGCTGCTGCAGATCAGCTGAAGCAGCTGCTGCAGATCAGCTGAAGCAACTGCTGCAGATCAGCTGAAGCATGTCTCTTATACACATCTAGATGTGTATAAGAGACAGTTACTACTGTTACTTATATATGCGACCGTTACTACTGTTACTTATATATGCGACCGTTACTATTGTTGCTTATATATGCGACCGTTACTACTGTTACTTATATATGCGGACCGTTACTATTGTTCCTTATATATGCGACCGTTACTACTGTTACTTATATACTGTATGTGACCGTTACTACTGTTACTTATGTATGCGACCGTTACTATTGTTGCTTATATATGCGACCTTTACTACTGTTACTTATATATGTGACCGTTACTACTGTTGCTATGCGTTCATGGAGTTATGTTCAATTGACAAACTTTCCATGGATTTATACCTTTTTGCGTTTGACATTGGGTAATCTATTTTCATGTAACCTACAAATTTATTCTAATTTAGGAATGTATAGATTCATTTTCGTGGTTGGTAAGCGAGTTGATATGTGGTCTCATGAGGTAGGTTTGAAGATTTTGGATACCTGTCCAGAAATTGGATACCTGTTATCCCAAATCCCGTCAACCCATAATCCCAAATATTTTTATAATAATAAAAGTTATGTCTTCTATAATAGAATGGGAACAATACAATATATGAAGCAAGTTGAAAGCTACGAAGAACCCAGACGTAACAGGAAACATAAGATTCCCCGTTTAGACCCTTATTTAAATTTTTTTAAAACATTATTTTGCACTGGTAAATTAAATGAATATTTACCAATTACAAAATCAAATCTCAATTTTTTATTCGTTCTTTCTTCCAATCCTTCGCTATTCTCCCACTAAGACTGAAATTCCAGGCCCGGGTAACGTCCCGACTCGACAAGTCTCCTGGATTCGCACTGGAACAGCCCTCCCACCACAACACTCCTGACGCGTTATTGAATCAACATTGAATTCAACGTTGTTTCGTTGAATTAATTAAACTTTTCAACGTGGTTCATTGCCTGGTGGGCTTATATTTCATTGCACCAGGTTTCAAACACACAAATCGACAAACTTACAATATATTTAACCACTGGGCAGGGTGGCCCAGGGGTTACAGTTCAGAGTACCAAGATTGGCGCAGAGAGGCGCGGGTTTGATCCCAGCTCTGTGCGCCAGTTTCTGGTCAGAATCGGCAAGGAGGCCGGGCGGTTAAGCAAAGCAGAAGTGTAGGCAGTGAGTTGCGAGTTCGAGACCGCAAAATGCAATGAATGTTCTGCGATTTTAAGAATCGGCCTAATAAACGCTGAAACTGCTAAATTATAATATTATATTAATATATATGAAGCAAGACAAAATACAATATATGAAGCAAATAGACATCGCGCGTCAAAATTTTTAAATAAAATCCTGTGAAAAAAGGGAAAATTTTGATTTGTTCTATAGAAGCACCTACTTAATTGATTGAATGAATCGTACTCGCAGTACGTAGTATGTGATTGTAGCAATCATTTATAGAAGGTTAAACCGAATTAAATGCAAGAATTGTCCTGAAAATGTCATATTTCACCCCAGTTAACCACAGTGCATGATAATTGCCATCGTAACCAAGGCCACGAGCGCGACATATGAGATGACATGCATGCCTGTTACTTCACCATGCGCACTCAACCACGTCATTCACGCGTGACACACGTCACTGCCGTCACGTTCACTGCGCGCCACGTGTCACTGCCGTTTAGTTACATGCGTGACATTACGGCAAGCATATTCTCATGCAGTGCTTCATCGTGGCCGCTACAGCTTCCATTAAAGAATCTGCCGGTGTCAGCGTTGGGTAAACAAATGAAACAATGAAGTTTTCAACGTAATTCGTACTCTGCTAAAATTCTTCAGACGTTTTCGATTCGTAAACAATCGAGGATTGTGTCCCGAGGATCCTTGCGACAACATTTCTTCTCGCTTCGAGTCACCGACATGTGGAACAGCCTCCCTGATAGCATCGTTGACGCTCCGAGTATGAACGCCTTCAAGAACAGACTAGACGAAGCTATGCAGGAGCATATGTTCAGTCTTAAAATGCCTAGCAAATTACGGACCAGGCAATAAGACTAGACGAAGCTATGCAGGAGCATATGTTCAGTCTTAAAATGCCTAGCAAATTACGGACCAGCAGGCAATAAGTCCAGCAGCTATCTCAATCAATCGTTAGTTATGGAAAGATCGGGTTCAAAAAGCCGGATCCCTTGTGGAATCAAGTCACGAAAAGTACAAGAATAGGCAACAGGCCATGGGCCTGTTTCTNTGACTGGTGAGACTGAGACTTGTAGTGTAGCGTCATGTGACTGGTGAGACTGAGACTTGTAGTGTAGCGTCATGTGACTGGTGAGACTGAGACTTGTAGTGTAGCGTCATGTGACTGGTGAGACTGAGACTTGTAGTGTAGCGTCATGTGACTGGTGAGACTGAGACTTGTAGTGTAGCGTCATGTGACTGGTGAGACTGAGACTTGTTGGATCACTGTACTATAACTGACGCTGCGACTGGTGAGACGAGTAACTATAGACAGAATACAAAGGCATTTGCCTTTGTATTCTTTTCGCATCATTTGATTGCCGTGCTGTATTTCTCAATAAAGTACGTTATGCGTTTTGATTTATTAAATCTATGAGTATCAGCTTTGTAAATTAGCGTAATCAACGTTCTACGCCTATGTCATTACGTGGTAACTTCTTCGACCAGGGTTGAAAGGTTTAACGGCAGCTTAAATCAGCGGCGGGTTAAAGGTTTAACGGCAGCTTAAATCAGCGGCGGGTTAAAGGTTTAACGGCAGCTTAAATCAGCGGCGGGTTAAAGGTTTAACGGCAGCTTAAACTAGCTGCCGTTTAAAGGTTTAACGGCAGCTTAAACTAGCTGCGGTTTAGAGGTTTAACGGCAGCTTAAATCAGCGGCGGTTTAAAGGTTTAACGGCAGCTTAAATCAGCTGCGGTTTAAAGGTTTAACGGCAGCTTAAATCAGCTGCGGTTCAAATGTTAAGCTGTAGCTTGGCTCAGCTGTAGTTTCAAGGTAGATTAGCTCAGCTGAGTAGCTGAGTTCGCTACTTAAGTATATACAGGGTGTGGCTGAACCGATTGAGCAGTTTTGAGGCGAAATAAAAGAGTACCTTAATGGAGATACATAAAAAAGAAAGTTTATTTTCCACGAGGTTAGCATAACATACCATTTAGAATACTATGTTTTGAAAAAAAAAATCAGGAAGATGGTGGCCGTTAGCTGCAACACACTTGGAGTCGTTCTTGGAAGTTTCCTACAGCACGTTCACACATTACTGTATGGCGAGGTATGGCCATAACCTCTGCAATAATCGGTTCCTGTAAGATGACAATGTTGATACCATTTGTCCCTTGACATTTCCTGATTGATGTCTTCCTTGTTGGAAGATGAGATCCTTCACATGCGATATGTTCATGAGCATTTCCTTGTATTAGCCTTTCCTGTTTATCAAGTCACGTATTGGTGACGTCAATTAGCGTAGCTATATGAGCTCTGCCCAAACCAGGAAACTCAGTCTTGGGCGAGGACCGCTACGGTATATATACCCCATTGCTCCTGTCCATGTCAAACAGGACAGTAACTCTAAATTAACGTCAGAGTAGAAGATACACTCTAGACTTATCCATACTTCTACTGGACGCCGAAGACATCAGTGTTAGAGCTCCAACTTATTAACTGATTATCCTAAACTGTAAGCCGATATATTCTCACTAAGTATAAGTATCCAATATGTACTTAACTCGCGCCTCATTTATCCTCATTCGATCACGGCACCCGGACCCTACCTCAGGTAATTAATAACTAATTAGATACGCCTATAAAGTGCATAGAAAAGCACGGCGTACATACGAGTCGTCAACATCGTACATTCCCTTAGCTGTGGTATGGTGTGAGGGCGATTTCTGAACCCCTTTCTTTTAGATGTCCCCAAAGAAAGAAATCGCAAATGCTCAAATCAGGTGCCCTCGCAGGCCACTGTAAGTCACCCCTCAGAGACACCAGATGTCCGGGAACGTGCGTTTCAAAACATTGAGTGACATTCGGGCTGTATGAGCTGTAGCCCCATCCTGCTGGAACCACACGTCTCTCAATGCTTCATTTTCAACTATATTTTCCATCCTGGGCTGCAAGAAATTTTGCAACATTGCAGCATAGCGATCGGAATTCACTGCCACGGTTACTCCCTCCTCCGAGAACGACTCCATGCAACAGAGTGTTGCAGCTAACGGCCACCGTATTCCTGATATTGTTTTCAAAACATAAGTATTCTAAATGGTATATTATGCTAACCTCGAGGAAAATGAACTTTCTTCTTTATGTCTCTCCATTACTCTTTAATTTCGCCTCAAAACTGCTCAATCGGTTCTGCCCCACCCTATATATTCTAGTACCGGACCCACTAGCGTGACTGCGAATACACGAAAGGGCTTTTCTCGAGCTGAAAATCACAAACAGTCACGTTCTAAGACTCTTCACTGTATTATTAGTTTAACACAATAAGTTTAGAGAACTAACTCTAAGTTTACCGCACTAATTCTAAGTTCAACCAAGTCGCTAACCCTAACAAAATTTAGAGTCGCCCAGCTTCTGGTAATCCAAATCAGAAGCTGCCGCGTCTGTAAATTTTCACTGGGAAGTCGCACGCCGCGTTATGATGAGAAGTGTCTTATAAAATCAAATTCTGCAGGCTCGGCCCACACGGTGCTGGGCCCGTACTGGGCCAAGGAGTTGGGCATCAACAAACTTCACTGTGAGTGGGACAGAAATTAATTTTCATAATCATCCTACCAAATTCATGCTGTTTTTTCCTGCTAGCAAAATAAATATAATTAAGTTGTATTTTCACAGTTATCTTAACATCAACAAAGTAGCAAAAACAGTTATCTTAACTTGGTAATTGTACCACCGTCTTATTTACCTTCTTTACCCTTTCATTTTTATTAACTTTATCGTATTACTACTATTATAAAATTATTCCTCTCTATGATAATAGTTCTCTATTTCAATTCTTTGCCGCTTATGACATTATTCGATGCACTTGCCACTCATTTATTATCCACGAATTCTCCTGTCATTGCTAAATCACATTTAGTTTAACAGGTAAACAATAAACCTTTAACCCCCCCCCGCAGGCCGCCAATGTTCTCCCCGCGGGGGCGATCTGCAGGTCACGGTGCGCACCGACGGTCGAGTTGACATCACGGGAGCGGCCGTCACGGTTGTCACGGGCACCTTCACCGTGCCCGTCACGGGTGCTCACTGACCGTCACGGTTGTCACGGGTACCTTCACCGTGCCCGTCACGGGTGCTCACTGACCGTCACGGTTGTCACGGGCACCTTCACCGTGCCCGTCACGGGTGCTCACTGACCGTCACGGTCGTCACGGGCACCTTCACCGTGCCTGTCACGGGTGCCCACTGACCGTCACGGTTGTCACGGGCAACTTCACCGTGCCCCTCACGGGTGCCCACTGACCGTCACGGTCGTCACGGTCACCTTCACCGTGCTTGTCACGGGTGCCCACTGACCGTCACGGTTGTCACGTGCCTCTCACTGACTAATTAAAAGTTGTCGTAAATCAATCTGAAGGGAGTGTCTCAACGAAGAATTTAACGACATCCAAATGCGAAAGAATTTCCATTATCGTCATTCAACTTAGTA
Source organism: Hyalella azteca (assembly GCF_000764305.2). Classification (NCBI taxonomy): domain Eukaryota; kingdom Metazoa; phylum Arthropoda; class Malacostraca; order Amphipoda; family Hyalellidae; genus Hyalella; species Hyalella azteca. The sequence continues at coordinate 14,515 of NW_025930867.1, forward strand.
AAATGAAGTGTCATCTTATGTTATTTTCCTTGAAGTTGGCAGTGATAACAGGCGACTTGCTGCCAAAATTTGCATCCAATAAAGTTCTTTCAATTATGTTTTATTTACTTCGTTATGTGGAAATTTTATTCGATATAATTATTGTATCTAAACTTCGAAATATATATCATTATTAATTTTTTGTGTTAATGTCATCATTGTTACAAGAAACTTTGTAGAAATGTCAGCTTCAATATCAACCCACAAGTTCATCATCAAAATCAATATTCACTTTCATTCTGATATGAATATCAACATTTCCTCCTGATTTCTCATTAATGTCATCTCTTAATATCAACCCTTTCTAATATCAACGTTCTTATCGCCCATTGATATCAACATTCAACACCACCCACATTCAACACCATCACACTGAAGATTTATATCGTCATTTGATATCAACAGTAACATCTCATTACGATATAGAATTTAACATCATCTCGTGAGTCCTGATATCAAAATCATTATCACCCTCAAGTTACAAATCGCTATAACCGCTCGTCTCGCTGCATCACAGTCACAGCTCTATAACATCACCACCCTTATTCTCCTAATATCACCACACCATTACATACATCCACCACACCATTACCTTATTACATCCACCACACCATTACCTTATTACATCCACCACACCATTACATTACCTAATATCACCACACCATTACCTTATTCTCCTAATATCATCACCATCCTTATTCTCCTAATAACATCACACCATTACATACATCATCGTCACGACACGCAGGCGCATAATGCGCGTGTAGAAGAAGCGCATGAAGCAAAGACTGCGCCTTGCCGTGAAGGCTGCGCATGACGTGACAATAAAGGCTGGCCTACAGGCGCACGCACACGCGTGCAGTTACGAACTACGCATCACCTGTAGCGTTCTTACATATGTGACCGTTACTACTGTCACTTATATATGTGACCGTTACTACTGTCACTTATATATATAACCGTTACTATTGTTGCTTATATATGTGACCGTTACTATTGTTGCTTATATATGTGACCGTATCTACTGTCACTTATATATGTGACCGTTACTATTGTTGCTTATATATGTGACCGTATCTACTGTCACTTATATATGTGACCGTTACTATTGTTGCTTATATATGTGACCGTTACTACTGTCACTTATATATGCGACCGTTACTATTGTTGCTTTTACACGCCACCGTTACTATTGTTGCTTATATATGCGACCGTTACTACTGTTACTTATATATGTGACCGCCGTTACTACTGTCACTTATATATGTGACCGTTACTACTGTCACTTATATATGTGACCGTTACTACTGTCACTTATATATGTGACCGTTACTACTGTTCTTATATATGTGACCGTTACTAATGTTACTTAATATGCGACCGTTACTACTGTTACTTATATATGTGACCGTTACTACTGTCACTTATATATGTGACCGTTACTACTGTTACTTAATATGTGACCGTTACTACTGTTCTTATNCTGCTGCAGATCAGCTGAAGCAACTGCTGCAGATCAGCTGAAGCAACTGCTGCAGATCAGCTGAAGCAACTGCTGCAGATCAGCTGAAGCAGCTGCTGCAGATCAGCTGAAGCAACTGCTGCAGATCAGCTGAAGCAGCTGCTGCAGATCAGCTGCTCTCGTTAACAGCTGCTTCATCTTCTTGCACCTGTAAATAAAGACTACTATAGGTTCCTCCTGTTTCATTTTCATCATTTTCATTCATTGTTGCCTATACAGTCGTCATAGTTGCCCAAATATCCGTTGCTGATTAATTTGTAGCATTTTCACATCAATTTCAGTAGAAATATTGTTTTTCCAACGATTCTTTTGTTAGTAAGTTTACGCGTTTATTCGTTTTATATTTCCGTCGACTTTAGAAAAATCCATACTCAATAAATTTTTTCGTGACGTTAAAAAAAATTTCGTCCATGACTTGTCGAGTAATTAAAAATATGATAAATAAAATAGGCGATAAAACTTTATTCGTTTTCCATGAGCACCGCTTCTTTGTTTACAGCGCGGCTAGACTAGGTTCAGTGCTGGCTGATGACGGTAGCCCAGATATCCTGCTAGTTTAATATGCATGGTGACGCCAGTCATTCAGAACTGACGAAGCAAAATTAAAGTAAAGTTTGACGACCACACCAAGCCTGTTGTGTTCCAACACCAAGACCTCCAGGGGTCATACTTTCAAAATTCGCCAAGTGAACGTAAGTACTTACGCACTATTTTCTTGTCGATGATTGGTGGATTTTGCTTGAAAGGCTGTCAATGATTGGCTGATGAACTTACGATCTCTTAACTTTTTTTGAATGTATATGACCTGGGCCCACACTTTCGAAAAAAGTTAAGAGATCGTAAGTTCATCAGCCAATCATTGACGGTCTCTCAAGCAATATCCACCAATCATAGACAAGGAAATAGAGCGTAAGTACTTACGTTCACTTAGCGAGTTTTGAAAGTGTAGGACCTGGTGCCTGCAAGGCCCTCCCTCAGCACCTCGTCTGATGGAGCTCTCACTGACGTGTGGATCACTGATGAATAGCCGAGGCTATGAGGGCTGCATGGCGTTAATTGAGCCGTCGGCGCTGGGCTTAATTTTGTACCGAGTTTTCCAAGATATTATATTACAGTGAATAGGCGGGTATGCCATGGCCTGCGAGGTCATTTATTGCTATTACTTCCCGTGAATAGAAGGGTAGGTCGTGGACTGCGAGGTCATTTAGTGCTATTACTTCCCGTGAATAGAAGGGTAGGTCGTGGACTGCGAGGTNTATAAGAGGTAGGTCGTGGCCTGCGAGGTCATTTAGTGCTATTACTTCCCGTGAATAGAAGGGTAGGCCATGGCCTGCGAGGTCAAGCAGTGCTATAAATGTCAGACCACGTGACCTTCACGAGGCATGGAGGATGTAAAACTCGTTGATGAAGTCTTGGGGGAATTTAGATTGTAGCCTGACATTGGTACAACTTTTTTAAGTTGACTGATCAGTTAACAATCTGTCAAGTTTTGAAATTTCAAGTTATGTGTACGAGTAACTTGAAGCTCAACCAGGAATTACACGGGATTTGTGAATACCGAAATATCTAATTTACAATCCTATTGCTAATTTAAAGCTAAAGTAATGGTTAAAAAACAGAGACTGATCTATTTTTAAATACACGAGCATAATTTCCATTAAACTTCTGTTCCGATATTTGGAAAGTCCCAATTACGATGAAATGTCAATATTTCAGTTCGCACACTTGAATCAAACTAAAAAGTATAATTTTTGTTTCAACGGATCTTTCGCCGGCGTTGTGATCCCACTTGATTTCATCACTAAAATTTAAATTTCAAATCCCTTGTAAACCCCTCTCAGGTCCCTCACAAATAAATACCCTTAAGTATAATGTATAATAGACTGGAATGCGTGTCCAAAATACATGTCGCATTGGGATGTCAACATGGTCCGTGATTTGAGCATCTATAGATGTCATCAGAAAAGAAATTAAATAAATCAATACGTTCTATTTAAATATGAATCAAATATTTCGTTCGAAGCTTTGTTATCCTGCTGCCTAAACACACATCCTACCGAACACCGGCAGGCTAATCTGCTAGAATGAATTTTGCGGGATTGCGCTGAATCTTGAATGGAATATTGCATGGATTCTTGGGACGGCTCATCGATCTATCCCGAGGATATCTAGGTTAATTTGCTTACGGTGTGTGATTTGTGGAGTACCCCTTCTCTATTCGTAACCAGGTCTGCTTATTGTGTTCAATTTTATCAGTATCCCATCCTTTGTTCGTAAGCAGCTAGGCGGTAGCGAGGTACCACAAAAATTATGTGATATCAATGACAACCTAGGCAAACAATTTATATGTACTATTTACTGCTGCCATCAAATCAATATCTAAGTAAAAAAATCAATACTGAGTCAAATAATTGCAGTCTATGATAATGTGGGAAAGTTCGTTGTAAGTTTGGCTGGAGAAATCCAATCAGGAAGGATACTTAAGTAATGCACACTATTAGCCGCGCAATTCGGTCTAATTTTTTTTAAGACAAAAAAAAATTATTATGGAAATTAATTTAATCTTCCATAACCAGCAACAAACTTTCCAGCTTTGCTGACTAGAATGGTAGCTTGAGCGATTGTGCAATCAAAGCCCAGGAACGCTTTTGCACGGCAGCGTCAGCGCTCGATAAACCATATCACAGTCGTAAACTTTACACTGAACTTGTGATGGCCATTGACTGCTTGGAAGAGAAAGAATTTTCTATTTATTCCTTTACTTTATTAGAGAAAACGAAAAGTTTTAACGGGGCTAAGAAAACGTAGAGTTTGTGACACAATTTTATTTTGGGCGTACGATGTTAAATGCTTACGTGTACATTTGCTCTGTACAACAGCGCTACAATACAAGGTGTAAACAGACGATGACACAATCGTTGCTTGAAATAAACAATGTGTGCTATGAAAAGAATACTGTAAATCTTTACGATGGTTACAAGTTAAATTTGAATAATCTTCGTTACGAATAAATTGTAAATATGTGGAATTTACAGTTTAATTCTGTTTTGCAATTTCAGTTTGAGGCTGAATTTCGAATTCAAGGCTTTTAATTACACAAGATGGATGATTATTGGAAAATACATTCGAATTAAATTTATTGTTGCCTGCCTCAGCTGACACATTCACTGCACAACACCTCAAAAATGAAAAGATACTTTATAATAAAATTCCTAGGCAAGGAAGAGATAGAAGGAAGACTATGATTAAAAGTATGCAACATAATCCATGAAATATATTGATTCATTGAGTTATAAAATATTCTGACCTGCTAGGTTATTTATGATTTCTATTAAATTTGCACGTCGTCAGTCGAATACAAGCGCCGGTTTATGTATAGTCAAAAATCTTACAAGAGAATTTGGTTATATTATCACCTAATTTATCTATCATTATTTACAATCACACTGTTTATGACTTGATTTTTTTGTTTTATTTATACAGTTATCCGTTCATTTTACGCCAATTAAGTTTCAGAATGACATTCTAAATTACTGACTATATCCTGTCAACATTTTATTGTATCATTTTATGGTACATAATTCTGAGCATAATAATAAATCATAATACAGGGGTCGGACAAAATAATTGGAACACTACACTTATTAGTACCTTTTCTTTTAAATTCTCCTCTGTCCAAAATATTCATCACAGTTTCATTATATTGGTATACATACATAATTAATATATGTTCTTTTTACTATTACAGGTATATTGTACAATCTATTCTAGATTTATTTAAAAATTAGGTAAGATGCGTGACTTTCGAATTGATTTCGAAAAAAGGCAAATTGTTGGTGCTCGCATGACAGGAGCTTCGATCACCAAAGTTGCTGAGGTTTTCGGTTTTTCGAGAGCTACTACATCAAGGACGATGATGCAATTCGAAAAACAGGGGAAAACATCTAATAATCGCACTAAATGTGGTCGACCCTCAAAGCTATCTGAAAGAGATCGAAGAACATTAAACCGCATTATGAAAAAAATAGGCGATCTACGGCTGCAAAGGTGCATGCAGAGTTAAATCAGCATCTCAGCAATGAAGTTTCTCCAAAACCGTTCGTCGTGAGCTTCATAAAGGTGGATACCATGGAAGAGCCGCTATCAGGAAACCTCTACTTTATTCTGGAAACATTCAGAAGCGGATGCTGTGGTGTAAGGACCAGAAAACCTGGTATCCAGACCAGTGGAGGCGCGTAATATTCTCAGACGAGTCCTCCTCCTACGAGTCAGACGAGTCCTCAGTCCTCAGACAAGTCCCTCAATATTCTCGGACGAGTCAGACAAGTCCTCCTGTCTGGATGAACTGGAGAAGGTTTTGATGGAAGAGTGGCTGAAAATTCCAATAGAACAAGTCAAGAAACTGTACGATTCGATTCCCAGACGTATTAAAGCTGTATTGAAGGCTAAAGGGGGTTCAACTCCGTATTAAATAAAGTTTCTCTAAATTTATCAGGTGTTCCAATTATTTTGTCCAACCCCTGTAAATCATATATCATAATTCTGAGCATAATTATAATATTCTGTCCACACATAATTATTCATGATTTTAAGGCTTCCTGAAGACTCGAATTCTTCGACGTATCCCTGACAAAATCTTAATTAGAATCAATTTCAACAATTTCTTAAGCCGGTATTCGATCAGTCTATTCTGGCTCGGTTTTAAATGGTAACCTTGAAGCGATTCAAGTCACTCATCGACTTCCAAGTCGATCACTGGCAAGTTCTGCATCTTCGTCTCGATCACGTCAAAGGTCCTGTTACGCATGAGCTTTGGCTTCGATTTTTTCATGTTGAAACTTCGTTTATGCTCGAGATTGACCACCAGTTGTGCTTCTTTAAACGAATTGACTGGTTCCTCGCTCGAGAGGTTGTCGACATTATTGATGGTTGATCTCACTTGAGTTGTAAGGTTAGTTGAAGACAAGTTTGATTTGTTTCGATTATCTTCAGGTGTTATAGATGCATCTTCAAATCCTCGGGAACCTGAAACAGAAGCACCGAGTTTTCTTTGCCTTTCGGTCGGTTTACTTTGCTTGTAATTTTCCTTGTAATTGTTCTCGGGTGGCTTGAATGGTATGGTGCGAGGAGAGTTTTGTTGCGACACCGAACGGCAAGTGTATGCTGGAATTTGTAACTTCGAGAACGTAGAATTGAGACCAACAGGCGGTTCCTCCGCCCAAGGCGAGGCTACGTTTCCGGTTCGCACGACCGGGCAGAGGTCACGAGGTGAATTCGGCTGCTGAATTTCCCGAATTTTGGCGATGAAATTATCCTGCCTGGGCTTAGCTACAGGTTGCGCCAGAGCTGCAAGATATTCCGTGGACTTGCTTTGCCTTGTTTTCGTCACCGGATGTCCCAAGTCAAGTACTCCGTATTTTGACAGAGTACCCGTTCCATTAACGCTTCTTTTCGACTTGAATTTCATGGCATTCGGTAAGTTCTTCTTCTGTTGATTCGCCAAATCAAAACTCGGCGTTGACTTGCTCTTCATGATGCTTCTCTGGCCCATTTTCGTCTGGTCATCGTTGACAGGACTCAAAAGCGTTTCTATCTTACGGTTAAAATTATTGTTAAAATTTCTATCAAGGCATTCGACTGGCTGTTTCACATGCAAATGAGGAAGCACAACTGTAGCATGGTTCTGGCTGACTGTCCTGGCATGTCTTGTGTTGTTGTAGTCGTCGGATCCTCTTCGGGAGCCGTGACCACCTCCTGATGGGGGTAAGGATTTCGAGACGCCAAAAGAATACCTACGAGGCTCGAGGGGCTGCACCGTCGAGAAATGAGCGAGTTTTGAAGTCGATTGGGAATTTCCATGGGACAATCTTACGGGGGACAACGAGGCTATTGCTTCGCCGTCTTTGATTGACATTTGTTTTTTGGATCTTGAAATTATTTCTTGACTTTGAGACCTGATGAGTTTTGGCCTTGCATTCGTAGCCGCGGTCGTCTGAATTGAAGGCAAAGGTTTGAATTTTGAGAGCACGGGAGAGAGGTTTTGTTTTGTTTGGGCTTTGTGGCTCACTCGCGCGGCCGGCCCGACGTGGACAGCTGGGGGCATCATGTGGGTGGTCAAATTATAGAAGTTTAAGATAAAAATAAAATATAATAATAATTTTAGCTTAAAACAAAAATAAAATAAAAATTTATCTGAGTGGTTTCAATCATATTCATGTACAAAATGCTTAGTGGTTTTATTAAGATCTAAAAAGGAAAAATTTATTTAATTGATTCCAATGACACAAACTGAGTTATTTTGACATTCCCTTTGTTTGTAAAACATTCACTTGATATTGACTTGAAACCTTCAGCTGAAACATAAGGCTAAACTATGATTTTACTTTAAGAATTATTTCTCAGCATCTGAAACAATCAGAACATACGTTAGTACAAGGTTAATAATGGCGGCTATGACAGTATCTTTTCATGACAGTGACACGACTTGTTCTACAATTATGCCTTAAACACGACTACGTAATCCAGACGAATTATTGAAACATCTTCTCAATATCAGTGGTAAATTTTTCAGCCTATCTGGTCACTCACATACGGTGAGCCTAATTGCACATTCCTCTCGACAAGTCAGAATTTTGTGTTTAGTATAAGAGGCTGATAGGCCAAAAGCTCCAGCACCGGCAATGCGGTATCAACAATGAATACATTCAGTGAATGAAACAATCGATGTGCGTAAGCATGCAAGCTTCACTTTTTATTGGCTCTGTTTAGCGCATTTTCTCATTTATGGAAAAATGCACTATTATGCTCGCCGTGTCCGTCTGTCTGTCCATCTGTCTGCCTGTCCGTCTGTCCGTGACCTCAAGTTTTCGTCGGCGAGAAAATGCGCTCTCTGTCACTCACTGCAGTGAGTACTGGGTTATATTTTCCTAAACTATGCCTCTGACTGCATCAGTGTGCTCGGTGCTGCTTCTTGCATTTCGCTTCTTGAGCAGACAATGATTATTAATTTTATTTACTCTGATATCTTGAAACTTGTTGATTCTATATTCTGTTCTCCTGTACGTATGCCGCGGAATTTGTAAGAGGCACTGTATCCTTTGGAGTTAAATCGTCAGTTTTATATTACATGTCAGCAAATGAAAACGTAGTGTTTCTAAACCATGTTGAAATCTACAGGAGAAAATAATTTTTCAGCGTAACTGTGAAATCTACATTTTTTAGAGAGCATTTATCGAGTTGTGGGGCAAAATTCTGAATTGTTGTACAAGGAATTAATGGATTCATCTCTGCTGGTGACAATAGTGAATAAATCTACGCACTTTGCAGTTAACATTTTATTAACTGTTATTGAGTTCGCTTACCTGGAACATGAAATAAAAGTGAAAAGTATTGACGCTACGGAATAATGGCACACACATGTCACTTGATATGAGTAGTGTAAAATGATCATTCATTCAAAGAATTCACATGAATTCAATTAACTCCAAGAAAAATAATTTATGAGTGATTTGATTTATTTATTATCAAATTTTAATCGCAATAAGTTACACACACCATATAATTTGACCTGTTTCATTTATTGTTTCATTTAAGAAGCGTGTCAAGCATTTTTATATTGTAATAATAACTGTTCCACAACTGTTAATATCACTTGATACAGTTCATGGCTCCCTAAGATTTATAAATACGACCTTCTTTATAAAGAGGGTTAGCTTTAAAGCCTGGGACGAGTCAGTTGTCCCAAATGTGCGGCCTTCAGAGTCAATTAGTCAAGACACTTCGACGAGGTGCGTCATGACACAATACCTTATCCCTTGTTATTGCACCATCACGAAATGCTGCGGCTAATGTACGTGATGTTACGTCAATAATTCTTGGTTATGGACCTCGCGAAAGTCACGGTATTATAGTATCGGATGCGCGATCTGCAATGTTAATTTGACATTGAACGCTCGGCAAGTTAAATCGTCAAGTGAAGAACGCGAGGAAAAGTTGCAAGGCAATCAGTACATCAAAGTTCATTTATTCTTAGTTCGGTTTTTATTTTTGCAGGCATGTTTACTAAATATGTTTTTTGATGAGGACAAGCATTGCTGAATAAGAGAACGATGTAATCATTGACACTGTATATAGAAATCCAGCGAATTGGGCCAATAAAAATAATTAAAATGAGCAGTATTTAAAATTTATACTTTAGGCAACTATTTTTTTTTGTTAAATATAAGTGAAAATCGATTAAATAAATAATTTAAAAAATGAACGTTTTTGTTATAATAAATAAATTTATTTTCCCTTTTATTTAATGCAAAAACTGAATCGTCACCCATTATATGAAAGATTTATTGATGTTATATGAGTTATATCGCATGTATAGTAAACAACATAATCAAATTACAATTATTATTTTATTCATCATTATTCAGTGGCTAATTTATTATTCGGTTAGAATTAGCATGACGATTAAGTGAACGAATGAGGAATTTTTGCGTAGATAATATTTGGTATAAGTTTATTGTAAGGCCAGCGTGGCTTTTGTTTCAAATTCATATACAAATATGAATAGTTTGACTAATTTCTTCACCAGACGGTGTTTTGTATGCATAATTAGATAGCAGTTTTCTGTTCACCGGATAGTTTGTTTTCATGGATGACGGGAGACTCCACCATGGACAGCGGAGTATCCACGTCATGGTGAGTAGGTCGATATGACCGACCTCTTATACAATGAACATGGATACCCTAGCACGAGGGCCAAGGCTATTGAAAGGAGACCGTGCATTGAGTAACTCATGTCGTATCGACTTCACATGAATAAGGGAATACCAGACTTTAAAAACTCTTTTATGTTATAGCGCTCCTTGACTGTGAGGGTCTAATTCAAAATGAATAATTTCTAGTCTTTTAATAAACATGGCCTTAAATCCCTTTTTTATATAATAAACACAAAATGGCAGGCCAAAAGTCTGTATATTCTTTTTATTCAGGAAAAGACTAAAGAAAATGTATAATTTTGTCTTATTTTTCTACTAGAAAATGTTCGTAGTATTTCTAAATTTTATTTTTTCTTCTCACGAAATTATTTATTAGATGCTTAAACTTATTCCAAGAAAGATATTTTTTGATATCTTTTTAAATTCATATTTTCATCTCACAAAATTGTGTTAGATCTATGCTTATTCCGCACTGTAAGAAAAATCCCCGTTAAACGGTCTCACTGGCGTTCTAATTTCCAGCCGACCCGTGAAAAGAAACACTAAATGACCGTTTTTACTTAAATTTAACCTTAGAAGCCCGTAAAACATTTGAAAAAAAAAAACGGATAAACTGTTTATTTTCACGTGGAGACCGGCCACTAGAACGCCGATGAGACCATTTTTCTACAGTTTTTTTCGAACAGTGCGAAAAAGATCTCTCAATACGCACGCTTAAAGTCCAAAAGTCAGACAGAACAAATTATCTCTCTCCAGGTCCTGACTGGTACGAGATCAAAAGACAGTCGCCCGGACAATTATGAAGCAGGTTAATTATCTTCAAAGTAATCATGTTCGGTGGTACCATTCCACGACACATCATTTATAGGGGCTCCATTTAGAACGTCACCATTACGCTCCATTCAGAACGTCATCGTCGCTTAGAACGTCGCTCCATTTAGAACGTCATCAAGCCAAATGAACTTACACCTCAGATTGAAGCTTTTCTTGTAATGAATATTATCGTATTCATTGAGACTCAGAATTTACACCCAGTGAAGGCAATTCTATTTCTCACAACACTCTATATAAAGACACGACTCGGTGGACGAACTTTATTCTTTATATCAAAACGTATTGATGGCACTAAAAATACTAAATATTGCTAAAATCTCTAGAAGTCGGTATGGAAATGCGCAAATCCTAGATCGGGTTTTTGCTAAGCACGCAGGTGAGCTTTGCATGATTACGCACGTCTGAATTACAGGCCGACGCTCGGCATGTGCCATGGATCCGAGTTACGCATGCTTGCTGGTGTCAGGAACATCGATCTGCTCGACCGGAGGGTCAACCTCGACGCTGTCCCTCCACACATCAGCGGGCCGGTCCTCGATCAGGGGTCTGGAGGGTCAACCTCGACGTTGTCCCTCCACACATCAGCGGGCCGGTCCTCGATCAAGGGTCTGGAGGGTCAGCCTCGACGCTGCACCTCCACACATCAGCGGGCCGGTCCTCAGGGGTCTGGAGGGTCAACCTCGACGCTGTCCCTCCACACATCAGCGGGCTGGTCCACGATCAGGGGTCTGGAGGGTCAACCTCGACGCTCTACCTCCACACATCAGCGGGCCGGTCCCCACGACAATGTTTCAATGATTGCATGTGGTCGTTTAATTGGAACTTATTACCTCACAGCAAGCCAGGGCAAGTGTCTTGTCCTTGATGTCTTACTCGTGTACAGAAAACTTGCCATCAACATTATTGGCCACGAAAACTGGTTACTAACCGCAGAGACATTGAAGGGAAGAGACTGAAGAGTTTACATCGCGGTCGCTGGTTGAACTTTGTGTACCAAATTTCGTGTAGGTCAGCAAGTTGGTTCTTACTTTTTGATCCTCAGTTCTATGATGATCCCAAGTTTGGTGATGATCCTCAGTTCTACGATGATCTTAAGTTCCATGATGATTCTAAGTTCAATGATGATCCTCATTTCCATGATGATTCTAAGTTCTAAGATGATCTTAAATTCTACGATGAATCTAAGTTCTATGATGATTATGTTATGATCATCGTTCCATGTTTAACATCCGTCATGTGTGTAAAAAAATATCAATCATTACACACAGTGAGCGTTCACTAGCTTGGGATGAACAACGTGACAAAGATCTGCCTATAATCCAAAAATTGTTATTGTGCAAAAACTTAGGTTATTTGTGTCATTTCCAAGATGCATTTTTCTGTGCACTTGAATTCTGGATAAAATTTATAGTTTTTTCTTTGAAAATATGAATTTAGTGTCGATATCAAACCAGCGTTAATATCAGTGGATAGTTTGTTAGGCTCTCAGAGAGACAAAATTGATGTTTTCACATCTTTCACACGTCATTTATGTAATTATTAACGTCCTTTTCTTGTGAAGATTTGAGAAAAAAATCAGCATAAAAATCACATACACGTACAACACATCGCTTTACAAAATAATTATACCCTATATACATCTACACCCATTGTATCTGCTAATAGGCTCGAATTCAGTTCAATTAAATTTTTTACCCCAATATCAACGTCAAGAAATGCATTTACATCTATCCCGGCAACCGATGATTATTTTGAACCCTTCTCTATTGTAGCTATTAAGCGTCGCGGAGGAGACACGCACCACACCACCTCACCCGGCTGCGTCACCCGACCTACTGACACTCTGACGGGTCACAGAAGTCAGCGTCTCGTCCGTCCTTCGATGATTGACATGGATTGCGACATGCCATGACCTGGCAAACAAATGACTCGTCCTCACATAATTCACCCTCACGTAATTTGTCCTCGCTTAATTTGTCCTCACATAATTTGTCCTTACGTAATTTGTCCTCGCTTAATTTGTCCTCGCTTAATTTGTCCTCACGTAATTTGTCCTCGCTTAATTCGTCCTCACATAATTCGTCCTCACATAATTCGTCCTCACATAATTTGTCCTCACGTAATTTGTCCTGACATAATTCGTCCTCACATAATTCGTCCTCACATAATTTGTCCTCACACAATTCGTCCTCACGTAATTTGTCCTCACATAATTCGTCCTCACATAATTCGGCCTCACGTAATTCGTCCTCACATAATTTGTCCTCGCTTAATTTGTCCTCACTTAATTTGTCCTCACTTAATTTGTCCTCACTTAATTTGTCCTCGCTTAATTTGTCCTGACGTAATTCGTCCTCACATAATTTGTCCTCACATAATTCGTCCTCACATAATTCGTCCTCACATAATTCGGCCTCACGTAATTCGTCCTCACATAGTTCGTCCTCACATAATTCGTCCTCACATAATTTTTCCTCACATAATTCGGCCTCACGAAAATCTTTAGTGGCAATATTTAAATATTGAGATATTGAGGAGCGCCCAGTCGGCTCGAAGTTAACATGTTTTGAAATACACGAAGAAGAGGTTCTCAAGCGCCTGGTAGCTCAAAATCCCAACAAGTCATGTGGACCAGCCGGCTTCCATCCCAGATTGCTCAAAGAATTAGCATCCGTTCTGGCCGGCCCATTGACAGTATTCTTTCAAAAAACCTTGAACGAAGGAACTTTGCCGTCCGACTGGAAAGAAGCTCAAGTAACACCATTGTTCAAAAAAAGGTGACAAATGCAGCCCCGGCAACTATCGCCCTGTCAGTATGACAAGTGTTGTTTGTGAGCTAATGGAATCTGTTGTGAGGGATAGGATTATCGATCACTTGACTGCTCACCATCTCATATCAGATTGTCAACATGGTTTTTGGCCGGTAGATCCTGCACCACTAAAATATAATCTACGTTGAACGATTGGACTCGTCTGCTGGACGAAAGGGAGCCAGTATAGATGCATTGTACCTCGATTTTGTCAAAGCATTTGACAGTGTTCCGCATGAGCGGCTGTTGCGTAAAGTGAAGTCTTTGGGAATTGAGGGAAACGTACTCCAATGGATCAGAGATTTTCTAGTAGGTAGACGACAGCGTGTCAGTATTAACGGAACCGTGTCAGACTGGGCATCAGTGCGCAGTGGCGTGCCACAAGGAAGCGTTCTTGGGCCTATTTTGTTCGTTGCTTTTATAAACGATTTACCAGAAGCAGTGTCCAGCGTGTGCTCCATGTATGCCGACGACACAAAAGTTTATAATACAGTGAAGGATGCGCCAAATAAAGCGCAATTACAAGATGATCTTGACAGTTTAGTTAACTGGGCTGATACGTGGCAGCTGCTGTTTAATGCTTACAAGTGTAAAGTACTTCACCTCGGGAAGAACAATTAACAGCAAGATTACAGTATGAGAAGACATGGTTGCAACGAGAGATTAATGATTGAAAAGTCTAGTGTGGAAAAAGATCTCAGAGTTTATGTCGACAAGGAGCTGAAATATTCTAAGCATGTTGAAACGCAAGCTAACACATACAACAAACTTCTTGGACTAATCAGACGCTCATATATATGAGTACGTATAGATGCAGAAGCGATGCATGAAGCAGTTGTTTGTTGCTGTCGTGCGCCCGTATCTAGAGTTTTGAAACGTTGTGTGGTCACCGAGATTTGAAAAGGACAGAAATTTAATAGAGAATGTTCAAATACGTGCAACAAGGATAATTCCAGGCTTGAAGGGCAAGTCCTATGAAGAAAGATTGAAGATTATGAAGCTTCCAAGCCTCAGTTATCGACGTCTGCGTGGGGACCTCATTGAAGTATACAAGTATACTCATGGTTTATACAAAGTCCCCGAAGGATTACTATAATTTGAAATAAGAACCAACACCAGGGGCCACGGCTATAAACTAAAAAAACTGCGCTGCAACATCTCAACGCGACAAAATTTCTTCTCGCTTCGAAGAACAGCCTCCCCGATGACATCGTTGGCGCTCCAAGTATGAACGCGTTCAAGAACAGACTAGATAAAGCTATGGAAAAATATATGTTCAGATTTTAAATGCCTATCACCATATCGAACCCGGTGGATGTCTAGTAGCTACTTCAAACTATCGGTTCAAAGATCCGGTCAAATAACACGATTTTAGATCTTCTGTGAACTAGGCACGAAAAGGAAAAGAATCGGCGACATGCCACATCAGGCCTACACTTCAGCGCCGATAACTATGTTATGTTATGTAACATTATTAACCATGACGTGTAAAATGATGACATGGCGTGTAACATTAATAACCATGACGTGTAAAATGATTAACATGACGTGTAACATCATTAACCGTGACGTGGAAACGGTGTAATGCGCCAGGATTTTTATCAGGTTTTCCTGCAGCGCGGCAGGGTCTCTGGACACGTCGGCAATAGGCGCAGCAGTGAGGAAGCAACCGCGGCACAGACATGACCTCGTCTGTATTTTTAGCGCATTTTCTCATTTATGGAAAAAATGCCCTATTGTGCTTATCATGTCCGTCCGTCTGTCTGTCCGTCCGTGACTTCACGTTTTCGTTAACGAGAAAATGCGTTATACTGAGTACTGAGTTATATTTTTTCTGACTCCGCTTGTGCCTCTTTTAAATGGTCCCAATGACTCTTCCTAGATTAAAATGAACAAATACGGGATTTTTCAATGTTAGTGAGGTGAAAAAGACCTAAATAGTTTGCTAAAACTAAGATGATATCTGCATCTCGAGTCGTGGCTGAGGTGACGGATATAAGTTCCGTAAATTTCATTTGTCGGCCAAAACTTGAAAATGTGTACGCAGTTGTAAAATGTTTAGGAAATCCTGTCATATAAATAAAGATTTTTTTTTCAACATCAATGCTATAAAAAATTGAAATAGGAACATATTACATTATTAACATATCAACAATGTTACAAAATTTATCTATGAGATACGCAATAATATTTACTTCTAGTTTACTACTAAATGCAAATACATTCATAAAATAACATCATTGTCATTATTGTTAATGAGAAATCCGTTCTTTTTCAGACATATATTCGCCTGTCCCCATTCGGATATGTATTCATCAGTTACTGTTAACACGCGAATATCCCTATTATTCCTTTTATTATTCGCAGTCAGTTATTACAGTGTAGTTAGCGCGTCGTATGATGCTGCTCCCCCGAGGGTAGTAACCCCTAAAGGAACTTACATCGGCAAGCACATCGTGTCAGGTCGTCAGAAGCGCAACGTCTTCGCATTCACCGGCATACCTTACGCCAAGCCGCCCCTTGGCGACCTCCGCTTTGCCGTGAGTTTTGATTGTAACGTCTTCTAGTTTGTTCGGAATTTATAAATAAAATATTAGTTCTACTTCAAAATTGCACTTTTTATCGCATTTTCTCATTTATGGAAAAAAGGCGCTATTGTGCTTGTCATGTCCGTCCGTCCGTCCGTGACCTCACGTCACGAACGAACGAGAAAATGCGCTCTCTGTCACTCACTGCAGCGAGTACTGATCTAAACAACCCTAAGTCTGGCATACTATGTATCAAGTTAAATGTGATGTTAAACTTTCCTCATGTGATGTTGAACTTCCTCATGATATGTTGAACTTTTTCAATTGTGATGTTGAACTTTCCACAGCGATTCTTACAAACACGCAAGCAAATTTCCATGTACAACAATTTTTACCAAAATATTTAATACGAACATTTTTTGCCTGCTCTCCGTGTTTGGTGATTTACTCCAAGCCTTCCCCCCTCATTATTTTAATGGCTCAGAAGCATATTAACTACTACTTAACAAGTCTCATTCTACTTAACAAGTCTCATTATGCTTAAAAAGTCTCATTCTACTCAAAAGTCTCATTCTACGTAACAAGTCTCATTCTACTTAACAAGTCTCATTCTACTTAACAAGTCTCATCCTACTTAACAAGTCTCATTCCACTTAACAAGTCTCACTCTACTTAAGAAGTCTAATTCTACTTAACAAGTCTCTTTCTACTTAACAAGTCTCATTCTACTTAACAAGTCTCATTCTACTTAACAAGTCGCATCCTACTTAACAAGTCTCATTCCACTTAACAAGTATCACTCTACTTAACAAGTCTCTTTCTACTTAACAAGTCTCTTTCTACTTAACAAGTCTCTTTCTACTTAACAAGTCTCATTCTCCTAACAAGTCTCATTCTACTTAACAAGTCTCATTCTCCTAACAAGTCTCATTCTACTTAACAAGTCTCATTCTCTTAACAAGTCTCATTCTACTTAACAAGTCTCATTCTACTTAACAAGTCTCAATCTACTTAACAAGTCTCATTCTACTTAAGTCATTAAGCATTTCTAATTAACCTACAGTATCCTGAGCGGCTGACGGGCAGGCTGGGGGAGCACGACGCCACCTCCCCCTCCCCCGAGTGCCTGCAGTGGGACCATCTTAGGATGCGCGGCGTCGTGGGTGTTGAAGACTGCCTCTACCTCGATATTTACACAAACTGGGTATTAACAAACTCCCCATATAACACTCATAATTGTATTATATACATATTTTTATAATACTGTTTGAGATCGATTTTCAAAGGAGATAGTATGCCTATCCAGGCCTATTCTTCAATGCCGAAGATACCATACTAAAGCTGGGGAATTTTCAAGCGACTAAAATTAATGGAAAATCTTTTCATGCTCAGTGTGTAAATCGTTGCGTGCGTTAGAATAAAACGCAGTGCATGTGTGTGACATTGATAAGTTCTTTACTACAATTGCAGTACCCGGCGATAGTTTCAAAAGTAACTCACCAGCCTATCGTGGTTTTCGTCCATGCCGGATCATGGCTGGCTGGGGGCGGGGCCCAAGACTGGTTTACAGCGGATTACCTCATCGAGAACGACGTCGTGGTTGTGAATATTAACCACAGACTTGGTGCGCTAGGTTTCCTATCAACCGAAGACCGAGCAGCCCCCGGCAATTACGCAATGAGGGACGTAATTTTGGCTTTAGAGTGGATCAGGGAGAACGCTTGGTTCTTCGGAGGCACCAACGATACCGTGACTGTGATGGGGTCTGGTGCCGGAGGTACGACAACTCACCTTCTCACTCTGTCACCTCTTGCCAGAGGGGCTTCAACAAATCACGATGACTATAGTAAGTTAAACAGAAGACTACAATAAAAATTATCAAACAATTCTTAATTTAAAACGCCAAGTAAATCCACCTCAACTTCATCAAAACGTTCCGGAGACTAGCAACGAAATGCTAGTACAGGAATGCTATGAACGCAGGAACAGTAAAATGTTAACTTTTTGAGATGATGCTGGTGTCCAAAGCGTAGCTAGAGAAAATATGGTTCATTTACTTGCCTTTTTTGCATTAAAATAGATGGTTAGCTTGCGAGCTAAGCCAATTTATATTATAACTATAATGACAATCATGCTATAGGAGTAGAAATGAATTATTAATTGAAACATTTGCTGCGCTGGTCTTTTGGCGCGGGCCATCTCGCAGAGCGGCACGGCCTACAGCCCGCACGCCATCTCCAGGGACGCGCGGGCGCAGGCATTTGCGCTGGCGCGAACCGTCGGCTGTCCGGCGGGACTCGAGTCCGTCCAGCTCATCCACTGTCTCAGGAACATGGATGCCAACGCCATCGTGGGACAGATCCCTACGCTCTTTGTGGGTATTGGATGACATCAGGTTCTTTAATTCAGAGACAAATCCTTACAGTCTTTGTAACATAACATAGTGATGTCGGCGCTGAAGCGTAGGCCTGATGTGGCCTGTCGCCGATTCTTGATCTTTTCGTGCCTTGTTCACAGAAGATCTAATATCGTGTCATTTGACCGGATCTTTTCATGACTGACGATAGTTGAAGTAGCTACTAGACTTCCACCGGGTTCGATAAGGAGCTAGGCATTTAAAATCTGAACATATATTTTTCCATAGCTTTATCTAGTCTGTTCTTGAACGCGTTCATACTTGGAGTGCCAACGATGTCATCGGGGAGGCTGTTCTTCGAAGCGAGAAGAAATTTTGTCGCGTTGAGATGTTGCAGCGCAGTTTTTTTAGTTTATAGCCGTGGCCCCTGGTGTTGGTTCTTATTTCAAATTATAGTAATCCTTCGGGGACTTTGTATAAACCATGAGTATACTTGTATACTTCAATGAGGTCCCCACGCAGACGTCGATAACTGAGGCTTGGAAGCTTCATAATCTTCAATCTTTCTTCATAGGACTTGCCCTTCAAGCCTGGAATTATCCTTGTTGCACGTATTTGAACATTCTCTATTAAATTTCTGTCCTTTTCAAATCTCGGTGACCACACAACGTTTCAAAACTCTAGATACGGGCGCACGACAGCAACAAACAACTGCTTCATGCATCGCTTCTGCATCTATACGTACTCATATATATGAGCGTCTGATTAGTCCAAGAAGTTTGTTGGATGTGTTAGCTTGCGTTTCAACATGCTTAGAAAATTTCAGCTCCTTGTCGACATAAACTCCGAGATCTTTTTGCACACTAGACTTTTCAATCATTACTCTCTCGTTGTAACCATGTCTTCTCATACTGTAATCTTGCTGTTCATTGTTCTTCCCGAGGTGAAGTACTTTACACTTGTCAGCATTAAACTGTAGCTGCCATGTATCAGCCCAGCTAACTAAACTGTCAAGATCATCTTGTAATTGCGCTTTATTTGACGCATCCTTCACTGAATTATAAACTTTTGTGTCGTCGGCATACATGGAGCACACGTTGGACACTACTTCTGGCAGGTCATTTATAAAAGCAACGAACAAAATAGGCCCCAGGACGCTTCCTTGTGGCACGCCACTGCGCACTGATGCCCAGTCTGACACGGTTCCGTTAATGCTGACACGTTGTCGTCTACCTACTAGAAAATCTCTGATCCATTGGAGTACGTTTCCCTCAATTCCCAAGGACTTCAGTTTACGCAACAGCCGCTCATGCGGAACACTGTCAAATGCTTTGGCAAAATCGAGGTACAATGCATCCACTGGCTCCCTTTCGTCCAGCAGGCGAGTCCAATCGTTCAACGTAGATAATAAGTTAGTGGTGCAGGATCTGCCGGTAATAAAACCATTGTGGGTATTAGGCAACTTAGGGATCTTTAATTCAGATTCAAATCCTTACAGTCTTTGTGGGTCTAAGGTAACTTCAGGTTCTTTAATAATTGAGAGGCAAATACCTATTTCATCTAATTGTATTATATTATTTTAGATCTTTTAATCTAGATGCAAGTTACTACTCATAATCACGTGTTATATAAAACTTTTTTGCTCATAAATAATATATACAAATTTTCTATATAGAATTTTGGAGTAAATAATTGTTCAGAAATGGGACGAAGAGCCGCTGCCGTTTGGACCTGTGATTGACACGTGGATGATGGATGAAGCCTTCTTACCTGACGAGCCACACCGCCTCATCCACAACAATAAATTCCTTCAGATCCCCTGGATGTGCGGTACTAACAGGGATGATGGCGCCTTCAGAGTTAGAGGTAACGTGAAGATAGTTTGGAAATTATTTGAGTATCAAGCGAGTTGTAACGCCTGTTAGCTCGGTATTACTATATTTCTTTTCTCATCATGTCAGGTTCTGAAGTGATATGTTTCACAGTGACCACCGAACTTAACCCATAAAACAAATAACTAAATATTCAAATTAGTGAATAATTAATACGTTTCTTCAATTTCAAACAAATTAAATTAATAGGGACGGCATGCATTCAAAGGTAGGGAGCTGAACCCAGACTTGGGTTATCGGTTCTCACAAATAAAATAGAAATTTTTCTCTAACTATTTCCGAGTTTTTCTCTATATTTTATATTAATATTCGTTTAAATATAGACTTATTTAAATATTCATGCTGATATTAATGTTAATGTTGTTTGTTAATTAAATACCAGCAGCAATCAACTACTCGACAGGATGATATATATGCCTGTGCGTCGGTTAACCATTGATCTATAAGCTATCGGTATTCACTATTAAAACCCGCGTGTAGCATGATGATCAACCAATGTATAGAACCTGCAATAAATTTCCCGATGAAACCTCATATCTAACACTAAAAATATATGCTCTGCAGACATTCTGCACGACGACGTGCTAGTACGACAGCTGAACACAGACTGGGACCGTGTAGGTCCAGTGCTGTTGCACCTCACCAAAGACTCCTGCAAAGACCCGGTTGCTGTTGCCAGACAAATACGACAATACTACATCAAAGACAAGAAGTTTGGCGACGAGTCTTCTAAAGAGTTCGTGGAGGTCAGGTGCCATAATAATGCCTAGTATAAATAATATGTAGCATAATAATATAAAATAATGAAAAACTGAAATTCTGCTCATATTTTCATGATGGTTTACCGGACAAATCAGATTATGATGCCGTCACTGCCTCCGACATCACACGACATCTAACACAGTCGTTTTAAATTTCAAATATCAATGATGATTGTTAGCTGTTTTGATCTATGTTCATTCGTATGTTCTTTTAATCGTACGTATTGATATTTGCGTAATAACTTCTTATAGTTTTTATATGAACACATAGTATTTACATTCATTTTCAATATTAGCAACTACTTTCATAAAATGTAACTTCGTATTATAGTGAAGGTTTAATTATATTTAACATGATATGGTTGACACCAGCAAAGCGTTCATTACGTCAAGATCATATTTGCTACGCCAAAAAAAACATAAAGCAATCAATATAATGGAAACTTCAATAGCGTATTTTTAACGTATAAAGAATATTCACGACATCAACATTATGCATTCTTGGTTCGTAAAAATTCTCAATATTAATACAAATCGGAAATTTATGTGACGTTATCATAATAATAATGACATCAACATCATACTAACCTCATCACAATGTACATTGTACATGGCATCTACATAATAACTGACCTTATGATAAAAAGAGTATCACACTTAACTCATGCTTAACATCATACTAACAATGGTTGAACTTTTAGTTCAACCATTATACTACCTTCATCATAATGTACATGTCAACAACATTTTACCTGACCTTATGATAGTATTGATGACAAGAACATCACACTAACCTCATCCTAATATTCATGTCATCAACATTATACCTGACCTTATGATGATATTATTGACAAGAACATCACACCTAACTCATTATGTCTCGGTCAGATGATGACGGACCGCTTCTTCGTGTACCCCACGGAAAAAGCCATGCGCGACCACTGCTCCCGCCTCCAGGGGCAGTACACGTGGTGCTACCGCTACGTCCTCGACTTCTGTGGTCGTAAAAGCTTCCTCGATATCCTGCAGCAGGATACTGCCGACGCCGCAGCCAAGGAGGCATTCGGTAAGACGATATCCTGCAGCAGGATACTGCCGACGCCGCAGCCAAGGAGGCATTCGGTAAGAAGATATCCTACAGCAGGATACGGCCGACGTCGCAGCCAAGGAGGCATTCGGTAAGAAGATATCCTACAGCAGGATACGGCGGATACTGATGCCAACAGGCATTCAGCATGACGATATCATGCAGTAGGATAGTGCGGGAGTTGTTGCTCAGCCGTTATTCGGTAGAAAACAATCATAACCAATTTCATTTTCAAATTTTGCAGGTATTTTTATGCTCTAACAAATTACTCGTATTTCAATCAATGTTTGAGTTTATCGTAACACATTTGTCTACAGCTTAGCTATAATAATTCTATGTACTACATAAGTTGTAAGGTTTTAGAAGGCATCGTGTATTTGCATGATAAACAATCATGATCTTAGATTTCGTTCCGTTCAGAATTTTCGTAACTACATGTAACCTAAAAACTCTTAGCGTCAACTACAAAAATTTTCATGTACTATCGCAACACATTTAAGTTATTTAAAATTTTTCTTACATATTATTACGATACCTAAGATAGCTAAAATATTGTTATTTTTAAAATTTATTTTATATCACAATAGGATTCGCAAACCCGCGTTTCCAAAACACACGGGATGCCCACGGGTGGGGTGTGGGCTTCATGGACGAACTCTTGTTCTTGTTCCCGTCCCCGAAGCTGAAGTTGTTCTACGCCCAGCAGCACAGCAAGGACACCTCGTCTTCAGTGTCCACATCCATGATCATGTTGTGGACAAACTTCATCAAAGGAGGGTGAGACAATCGCATGTAACAAGTCATTTCTGTTTAAATTTAATTACAGGCTAACATTTGTATCCAATTAGTGTGTCTGTGCATCAATTGTAAACTGATTATGCTAAGATTATCATAATGGAAATATCTTCATAAGTTTTTGGTCAGATTTTGCACAACCTCTTGGAAAGAACTTGTGTAATATTAGAAATATCCGTTTGTGGTCGACCGCCTGCATTGTGAACTTTTAATTATAGGGGTTTTAGCGTGCGTCATAGTTAGCATGTAATCGTAATTTAGTTTGAATTGTGTGTTTCATACAATTATATATGTCAGTATCTAAAAATTTCCAGTTATGAAAATGTATTGTCTTTATTTGTGCCGCCATCCACCATTTATTATTTTTTCCCATTGCAGTGACCCCACGCCTCTGCTGCCGGGTTATCCTGACGATGTATCCCCTTGGGGAACGTGGTGGGAACCATATTACGTGGGCTACGACATTTACCTCAAAATAGACCCGGACATGGAGAGTAGAGACACTCCTTATAGAGCTGAACAACGGCAGTTCTGGGACTCGCTGCCTCTCTTTGAAAACCGAGACCACAATATCATTAGAGATGAATTGTGAGAATTTGATCTATATTAGTTCAAATTCTTCAATTACACATGCTAATTTACGCATTTCACTGTTTCATTCTATATACTATTTCTAAATAATATATATTTTTCATTCATGTAAGAATTCCAATGATGTTGAATTATTTCAATTTCGAAGAATACGCCTGAATTATTGGATAATTTTCAAAATTATTACCTCATGAATAAAATGTATTAATAAAAGCAAGTTTTGCCGTCCTTACTACTAAAACGCTTTGGAACTCGTAGTAGTTCGCGTGGTTAACGCCGCGTATCGTCAAAGTAAAACTGATCATCAAGTTTAGTCAATTCTTTGAGATTGTGGGACTCCTAACATTCGATATTATTCCTAAATTTTCACGAATTGTAAGTCTGATCGTTGTAAATTAAACATTTCATTATTATATATATATGCATTTCAACTTTGTTCTCCTACAGCAGTATTATACGGGTATGTTAAGTGTTAACCATACTTCAATTGATGAGGCTACATCACGCCATCAAACTTCCAAGTCGAACGTAAGGAACGTTTCTCTCCGTCGCAGCGTCAGACTATCGGAGCATATTATAAGTAGCGGCAAACTAAATATTTTTTAAAACCCAGTTCATTTTTAGTTCTCTGATAAAGTTTAAAATTGCATTCAATATCAATTTATGATAGGTAATTGCGGATTGTGGTTAGGTATAAAAAACCTTGAACGAAGGAACTTTGCTGTCCGACTGGAAAGAAGCTCAAGTAACACCATTGTTCAAAAAAGGTGACAAAAGCAGCCCCGGCAACTATCACCCTGTCAGTCTGACAACTTGACAAGTGTTGTTTGTAAGCTGATGGAATCTGTTCATCTGTTGTGACTTGTGAGGGGTAGGGTAAACGCGGTATATTCCGACATACATCGTAGGTAATTCCATCACCTCTCCAGCTTTTCCTTTATATTAAGCTTTGTTTTAGTTCCATGCGTTCATTGATGGTTGAAATGGTGACGTCAAAATGACACGAGTTTAGATCTATGAACAAGGCACGAAATGGAAAAGAATCGGCAACAGGCCACATCAGGCCTACACTTCAGAGCCGACATCACTATGTTATGTTATGTTAATACTTCACTGGTCTTCTTAGGCTAATAAATAAGTGAAATTCTAGGAAGGGTCAAGGGAGATACTTATGGCACTCCGCCTTTGGTCGAGCACTCCGAGTCTCCGGCAATTGGTGACTTTCGGCGGTCTAAACTCAGAGCCCGGTCTAAACCCAGCTTGGTCTTTCCTAGACCCCAGTGGAGTTTCAAAATTGATTTTGATACAAAAATAAGAATTGAACTGTAAAACTGCTTAATGACTTCCCTTGATTGCACTTGCGAGTTGTGAAATGCCATCAATGATTGAAAAAAATGACAATAACTTACGTACTTTCATTGGTTGCTGAGTCATCTTTCTGGGCCCAGCTGGCCAGGCTTCCCTGACTTTCATTCTTGGTTTCTCTTTCAAGCTTTATGATTCATGCCATCCTTGGAAAAGAATGTCGATAATATACAACAGTCAAAAATATGCACAAATCACAACTCCCTCTAGTTAACAGGCTGGAATTCTAAAATTTGTGGTTGACATAAAAAAAGTGTACCGCCTTAAAAAAATGTTCCAGGCAACTAGAAACAGGTTTGCAGGCTGTCAGAAATCGGCTTTGGTTACGGTAGCTATGATTGTATGAACGTCAAGTCAAGTCAGGCAACACAGAGAACTTAGAGAAGGTCCCAATCCCATGCTAGTTCAACTTGCATGGGAGTGGCCATACTATGTATATGCCAAGCAAAGCCACATGGACTGCACGTGTTTGAACTCAAAGTGCGTTTCTAATTTTTTAAATTCGATATTGGGCTTTCCTGGGAAATGCAGTGTAAAGCAGTGACTGTTAAATTTTGAAGAGAAGTGAGTGACTGAGTCTTACCACGGTTAGTCAAGTCGTATAAGATGGGTGTGCATGACACTCTTATCCACGAGCGGAAGAGTGGGAAATTTCGCAAGTAACATATTTGAATTATTTAAATAAATTGTTTTATACTTTTTTATCACATGAAACATTCTGCATTTTGGAGTTATGTTATAAATGTATTATTTAAAATTTCAATTGGCTTTAAAACGTTTATAGGAAGCTAAATATTTTTAATATTGCCATGTGACTTGGCCTTGGAAGATTGGTCATATAATAAAAAAATGGCTGAATGGCTGCCACCATTCAGCCGCTGGGCTCAGTGGGCTGGCGTGGCGGTCTGCGCAGGTTACGTACTGGCGGTACGGCAGTAAACACTGAGTTTTCGTGGTGAAAGGTTGGGTGATGTTGCTGCGCTCCCATTTTGGGCAGGCGCGCTCGTAAATTCCATGTGATGATGGTAATCAAGATTGCTTCTAGAGTGGCACAGTGCATGGGACCACTCAAAGGCTGACCAGTGTGGAAATCCAGAGGGGTAATATATTAACTGGTAAACATAGCAAATAGAAAAGCAGGACCCAAAAATCTGGAATGTCCAGCACACTTCCACAGTTCCACTTTCAGTCCATCATCATCACTGATGAGTCTCTGCAAGATGCCACAGCTGTTTCATTGAAAAAAATCAGCGCTTGCATCATCACAGTAACAAGAATCCAATCAAAGCTTGAACCCGTCCAACGTACTGTCACAGGGATCCAATCGTCGCTAGAACGTGTGCAACATCACAGCCACTGGAATCCAATCAGCGAAAGAAAGCTAGAAGGGACCGCCTCAAATGCACACAATGTTAACGCACTGATATAATTAAACTTATGCATAATCATAAATTAAAGAACAATTCAGTAATACTGCAAAATTAAGATAAGAATGTAATTGATATGAGGTAAGAACAACTCACTGGCAGGAAGCGTTGTGAGACCTAATTAATTAGCTAAAAATATTCTAGTAAATACATTTTCTACCTATTAGGTATCAGCAATCAGCCACATACATTCAACGTCTTCGGGAAGTGTGTCACACAGAAGCTTTCGGCTTTGTTGCAGCAATAAAAAGCCAATTAGAAGTAGAATGTATGTGTAATGTAAGATTATATCAGCATCAATTTTTCCAGCACATGGGAATGTTGATGCATCAATTTGAGCTTGGCAATATTATAAAAATATTGCCACTGCGTGCTGGCTGCCCATCTTGAACTAGGACTGCATGCTGGACGCCCATCTGGAACTAGGACTGCGTGCTGGCCGCCCATCAAACCGCCTCAAATGCACACAATGTTAACGCACTGATATAATTAAACTTCTGTGCATAATGCTACAATTCTTATTTCAAGAGCGTAATACAATAGTGTAGTTATGTCATTATTTCAGAATACGATATACATTATCACTTCATTAATATGAAATCTTGTGTCTCCTCACTGATGTATTTTGGTTCCATTGGAAACATGTGGCTCATAAGTTTGTCATTCCTTGTAATTTTGAATTTATGCAGCATGATTCTGCAAAAATATCTTGCACACTGACTTTTTAGCACATTTTCTCATTTATGAAAAAAAGGCGCTATTGTGATTAGTGATTTGGCGTAATATGTGCGCATAGCTTGGCAATTAAGTTCATAGCTAAAAAAATAGCTTTCTGCGGCTTAAATAGAGGACTCAAGGCTCAAAAATTCCACTTGATTGATGAATTCTGATAATTGATGCATTCAAGGCTCTAAAAACCCTATCATGGCTTGGAGACCTACCATCCCTTTAATTTTTTTGATTTTGAAAACAGTGAAATTTATTGTAATGTGGTTTAAATTTCCATATGGTTGATTTGAGTGATTGAGTCACATGGTCACTGCCTGCTATGTGAGAATAATCAACCTATTCTAAATTGTAGCCAGTAGTGTAGTGAATGAACATGTACTGTGCAGCAAGACTTGCTACTCGAATGTATTTTTTTCCTTGATGCCTTTGTAGCTACATTTTCAGGAGCTTTATGGTAGTTTTGGTAGCAGCTACGTTTTTTGGCTTCAACACATCAATTTTATCCATCTTGTAGGAATTAGAACTGGGAGGTGTGGACAAAACTTGTGTCTAAATGCTTTCACACATGATAGAAGTTGTATGCCTACAAATTATATGAAAATTTTATCCATTACTACAGCATTGGCCTAATTTACAACCTGGTTACATGCCTGTCTTTGCCTCCTTACTCTTGGCATTTCATTTTCAAGATATTCAAATCTCTGTTAAATTTGTATGGCAATTACAAAAATGTTTCATAGAAATGACACATGAGGGCTAAAATATATCAAAGTTCACTGCAGATTGAATCGAATTATGGAAGTTCAGATTTTTGTTAATCTACTAACATTTTGCAGGAGTGAGGTTTCTTTGAAATCATGCCTATCCGAGAGAGGGATGATGAGCGAGATCGAGACACTGAGAGAGACCGTGACAGAGACAGAGATCGTGATAGGGATAGAAGGAGAAGGTGAGTTTGCTGGTGCGATTGCCCAGTGAATTTATACATGCATCATTATTTTTTATTTGAAAATTTCTATTCTTTGCTATTACTTATGGCAGTTAGTGACTTTAAAAATTGGTGATATATTTTCTCAGCTCAAATTAAGAATTCTGAATCTACACATATGTTCTGTTATCAATCTAATCCTTCTCTTATCTCAATTATCTTATTGAACTCATCATGCACCCTTAGGCTTGTCTCATCGTTTTCCTTTTAACATATTTTGATTTCATCCTTTGATTACGTATTGGCAAACTATGTTTCTCATAAATTCTTACATTATGACCTATTTTTTACAATTAATTTACTCATTACTCTCCTGTATCCAGAACTTGGTATTTTGATCAATATTTAATTGATTCTTTCAGCTGAACTACCAAGAGAACAAAATTTGTTTTTGCCTCTATTATTCTAAACTTTCACTAGGTTAGGTTATTCATCACTTGAATACGTATTACACTTTACTTGTTACTTTCTGTGTCAGACTTTGAACAACCCCAAAGTTATGGAACGATTGAATATCTTTGTTCAATTACCCTTAAATTAAATGGTTGATTTTTTTTTCTCATTACTTCAACTTCTAAACAACACATTGTGGCTACAGTCTTCCATCCTTTTGAAAATCATTGCATCTACTTTACACATTACTGATTGTGATTGTGCATAGATTATCAACATTGCTTGCCCAACTAAATATCACTCAGAAAATGTATGCCTAGATTTCAGGTTTCTTTATAATTTATGCAACAATCATAGAAAATTCTAATATCCGTTAACAAAAAGGGAGTGTCAATCAGGAGCCCATTTTCTTTTCCTTAATAGCACCATTTTCTTTTCTTTAACAGCACCATTTTCTAGCAATTATGGTAAGTAAAGTTCAATACCTATTATGTATTGAACAGAGAGATTAATGAACTCAGAAATCTTCCATGCTTGTCATTTGATTCTTAGATAATGTTGCCTGATTGTTGTGGCAGGTCTCGATCCCGCGACCGTGGGGAGCGTGGCGAGAGGAGGAGTCGCAGGTCTCGTTCTCGGTCACCATCGCACAGACGTCACCGCAACTCCCCTGTCAACACGGCCGGTCCTAGCGGCAGGCATGAAGGTTTGATACGAAAAAAATGAGTGTATCCATTGGCGTGTGTTTTTAGCGCATTTTCTCATTTATGGAAAAAATGCACTATTGTGCTCGCCATGTCCATCTGTCTGTCCGTCTGTCCGTCCGTCCGTCCGTGACCTCAAGTTTTCGTCGACGAGAAAATGCGCTTTTTGTCACTCACTGCAGTGAGTACTGAGTTATATTTTTTAATTCTTGCTAATAATGGTACCTATATTTGTGATAATTTTCTGTTTCATATATCTGCGTTTCCATATCTCTTGCAATGGTAATTGTTGAAGACTAGATAGGCAAATGTGAAGTTTTCTTCTACTTTAACATGTTCTTTCAATGTGGCTGAAGAATGTTTTTCTTGTCACAGTAAATAAAATGGATTGACTGATTTTTAGATTGATTGCCATTAAAGATTTAAACCTAACTAAAGGATGTTGTTTACATAATTATTTACGACTATAAAATGAATTCCATTGTTATGACAGTGTATATTTATTTTCATTTACATGCAAACTAATCTAAAACAAATTATAGAACCTCCCATGTCAGCGATGACGGAAGAAGAGCGGCAGATGAAGGAACTCATGGGCTTTGGTTCTTTCCACTCCACTAAAGGTGAGTTCAGTGTTGCAATTTTTAGTTTCAATATGTTTGTTACTCTAATTTATGGAGACTAACAGATGGTCTGCTTAGACCATCTTATTCTCATTTTGGCATTTGCGCACCACATTTCTATGCATTTGTTCTACTTGAAGAGATTTGGTATCTACGGTATTGATTGATTATAGATGGCTCTAGTGAGAAAATTTTCCAGTTCTTACAGTTGTTATTTTCCAAAACAGAAATGCATTCATTTTAGAAGCAGAACATGTACGGTGATGAATTATTTTCTAAAGCTCACTCTTCTTCCATGAAACTCTTATGTGACCTAATGATGTGAATCTCTGAGAGACAAATATGCTGTGGAGAAATACTGTCACTTGTGCGTAGATTAGTTGTGATACATCAGCAGTGTAGGACCAGGAATTACGGTAGTGATGAATGACGCTAAAAAGACCATGAACGACGTTGGCTTTTTAGGACTTCATTGACATGATGTGCACTATCCGCTAAATTTCTTGCATGGTTGAATACCTAGAACAAAATTAACGTTATTTGTAATATAAGGTATATTACCCAGCGTTAGCTGGGTACAATATGCTTTTGCAATCAATTATAAGGAAAAGGAAGTCTATTTCTACGTCTCCTAACGCATTTATTTTCCCTTTTTTTTTTTTTTGCTGCCCATAGGGAAAAAAGTGGAGGGTAACAACGTGGGGGCCGTCCACGTCATCATGAAGCGAAAGTACCGCCAATATATGAACAGGAAAGGAGGCTTTAACAGGCCTCTAGATTTTGTCGCATAATTACACCTCTCACAGTGACCTCCTGTGATGCACTAACTCAGTTTTCCTATTTTATCAAAAAACAAGCCTAATGCATGCACCTATGTTTGCTTCAATCATTGATAAATTCGAGATTATCCACTACCATCTTTTTTTTATGCCATTTTTTGTTGATAAGTTCCCAATATAACGTAAAATTTGCGGTACGCAAAATACCCAGGTACGTACCTAGCTTGTACCTCGTACAAATAGCCTTATAGCTTATAGCTTGTGAGCATAAAAGCCTCCACATGCTGGCACTGGTTAAGGTATCCATTCTGAAAAATATTGTGCGGGAAATCGCTTCATGTACTAGTGCCAACTTGTGATACAATTGCCATAATTTGCCTGCGAGCACTGGCTTGTTTCTTGCGGGGTGACAGACGCTGCAACTCTTGCTACAAGTTGATAGAATTACTGCCTGGGAAAATACGTACCATTATACCTCCCGCTTACCCATACAAGATATAAATTAGGAGCATATTTACACAGCAAGCGTCACGATTATTTTCTACTTCACACTTACGAAGAAACTTGTTAGACTTACATTTTAGTTGCATAAAAAACGTGAATGAGTTTGAAAACCTGGCAAGTTGATACCAAGAAATTCAAGATTACTTTGTATATAATGTGCGTGCTTTGTATATAATGTGAAATTTGTTTACCGTTGTAGAATATTAGCAGGTGAAGTAAGCACGGCCTGGACAATCCCTTACGAATTTTTCAGCAGTGAAATTATTCTGGCTTTAACAGCGTAATTTTGAGTATGTCTTGTTTGAATCATTCCCAGTGCCAACGGTCACACTTGAATTAATTTGCTTCTCTTTTTTCTGCACTGATTTATTCAACCTGTTCCAAGTTTTATTGACACTAGGGAAATTAATGAGGTCATTGTAATTGGTGAGGCTAATCATTCTTTCTATTAACTTTAGTTGAACTTAGAGTTGTCTCGAGGTAATGGTGACAGGAAGGAGGAGTATTATGTAAGTTTAGAATTAATCTACTGACTGAACTAGTGAATATGCCTTTTGTAATCTGATCTTTACTTTCATTTTGAATCTAAAAGGTTGTTAACCTTTCCCAAGCTGCTTAAATTTGCGCTTGGAATTTTATTGATGATGATTTTCTGAAATAAATACTTTCAGTCTGATGGTATTTTGAAAAACTTCGACCTTATAGCGTGCAAAATTTGATGTCAAGTTTTAACTATCGATCAAACAATCTATGCCCTTAGTTAATATAAAGAAATGCTCACAATCCTTAATAATAATCATACATTTATTGGTGTAATCCCTTTTCTTCCGTTTTGTGTGGGACTTTGGATCAGGATTATTCACTTGACTATGCTTTGGATATGTGCAGTGTATGCATGTGTGCAAATTATGTTTGCCACTTTCAACATTTAACTAGCAAAATCTTTCATCAGATATCAGATGTTGAACTACTGTTTTAAAGAAAACTATCAATTTAGCAGTTTTACTTGAGGCACATAACATGTATATAAGCCTATATAGAACCAAGCATAGTAGAAGATTTTGTCATTAGATTAATATTTCCTAAAAAGGAAACCTACAAGACAGATTAAGGAAAAAATATAAACGTATGTTTTAGGATCCAAAGTTTATGGACAATTTCTAGAAGCTCATTATGGGTCGAGGCAGGTACAAATAACTTCGCCATCTGGGGCACGTCATGCGTCTTGGGCAAGAGACGCGAGGAACTCAGAGATTATGAGGAGTATCAGGACTGGCTGCACAGGAAGAGGGTGGCCATCGTTGCTCAGGTGAGGTGGTGCACAAGATGAGGGTGGCCATCGTTGCTCAGGTGCTGCACAAGAAGAGGGTGGCCATCGTTGCTCAGGTGAGGTGCCTGTCTCTTATACACATCTNTGTATCTAATTTTTATATGTATCTGTCTCTAATTTTTATATGTATCTGTATCGAACTTTTATTTGTATCTGTATCCAACTTTTATTTGTATCTGTATCTAATTTTTATATGTATCTGTCTCTAATTTTTATATGTATCTGTCTCTAATTTTTATATGTATCTGTCTCTAATTTTTATATGTATCTGTCTCTAATTTTTATATGTATCTGTATCCAACTTTTATTTGTATCTGTTATCTGTATCTAATTTTTTTGTATCTGTATCTAACTTTTATATGTAATCTGTAAACATACCGGTTGGGGAGCTCGGTGATGGGCAGGTTGTTGTTACCCACGTCTTCATGGGGAGGGTCGTGGGTGTCCTCTTTTGTGTGGAAATATGAATATTTGTGGGGTATGAATCCTGCATAGCTCTTGCACTGAGTTCTGCCAGGTTACTGTAAGCAGCTTCTATGTCTCAATTTGCCGTATAGCCACTACTCACCATGAACTGCAATCAAAATAGGACAAAGAATCTCATTAGTTTTCTTCTTGCAGATCCAGGATGTCGAGATCTCCGGTAGCCTGCCCCGTTTCATCACCATTTTATGTTCGTGAGGAATTCGGCAGTTCTCCTGAACATTCTGATGGGTGAGGTTTTGATGGTTCATGCAGCTTGCTGTGGACTTCTTGCATATTTTGTAATTATTTTCCAGCGCAATGCCGATCTTGCGAATCGGCTTCATTATTATTCGTCTTTACATTAATGATACGGACAGTGACTCAGTGTCAAGGGTAAAATGCGGCTTCGCATTCATTTAAAAGTTCGAGCGACTACTGTCATTTGCTGCTTGTAATTGTAAATTGTAAAACATACATTTTACCGATAATATATGAGGTTGGAAGCTAATCAGTATGCAAGATGGAAACAAAAGCTTCTATGCACTTCTGAACACTAAATGCTTGTCTCATTTCATCATTGAGGAGCTGGCCAGTATCCCCGCTACAGCGCTATACGCATATTAATTTTGCTCATAATTTACGAGGTTGTGAGCCAATCTAGATAGAAACAAACTTACTTGTTCTTCACTACCCTAAGTTTTTTATCAAGAAACAAACTTACTTGTTCTTCACTACCCTAAGTTTTTTATCAAGAAACAAACTTGCTTGTTCTTCACTACCCTAAGTTTTTTATCAAGAAACAAACTTACTTGTTCTTCACTACCCTAAGTTTTTTATCAAGAAACAAACTTACTTGTTCTTCACTACCCTAAGTTTTTTATCAAGAAACAAACTTACTTGTTCTTCACTACCCTTTGTATCAAGAAACAAACTTACTTGCTCTTCACTACCCTAAGTTTTTTATCAAGAAACAAACTTACTTGTTCTTAACTACCCTAAGTTTTTCATCAAGAAACAAACTTACTTGTTCTTCACTACGCTAAGTTCTTTCTCACTGTATCTTGATTAGGTCGTCTGTGTCTCCACCACCGCGCCGGCCTTCCCACCGCATGGATCGTTCGCTCGACAACAGGAGACCGCGTCACCGATCACCTCGCCATTCTGATTAGCAGCTCAACATAATCTAGGTTTTTTTTTCTTCAGTTGGTTCTTAGTTTTCTTTTGTTGACATTCTAGACTTGTCCATTTCATAGATTTCTTTCAATCACAACATATTTGCCAAGGTTTGATCTTTTCTACTCGTAAAGCTTAATGACATAGTTTTCAATCGGGCCCAAGCCCTTCTTAACATGACTTAGGCGGTCAAGATTCGCGAGAGACAACGTGTGTTTAAGATTTGATAAAAAGGAAAATTGCCGATTATCATTATGAGTAAACTTATTTGGCTTATGTTTCTGGAAAGGTATCGGAAGCTTGTTATCTTTGACGTATTTACATGGCGAAGTTGCTTTTGATGATGAGGAACTGGAACTATGATAAAATTTTGTGTTCATCAAACGGAATGCCATCTTACTTCACTTTCAGATATCGCCACCTTGTTGAGTAAAGGAAGTGCAGATTTTTTTTTTTAATATTCTTTACTACACTTGACTAAAATTATCAACGTGATATCTAGGAATAATCTCAATAATCAAATGCGAATCGTTAACTTAAAGATAAGCATCGTGCTCAACATCTGCAGTGCTGGCTAGCTGCCAATGTGTGACAGACCCAATACAGATCGCTCCAAAATCTTTCTGATGAACAAAAACTGAACTGAAAGTCTCAAGAACAGCCTATTGTCATTGGTACCAATTTTTTGTCTCGGTTTTTAATTTGCCACAGGAAAGTTACATTCTATTCTAATTGGAGCACGAAGGAATAACTTGTCTCTGCAATACGACAAACGTCTGGCCTGTTGCACTACCATCCACCGCCGCTGTGGCATTGATCAGGTGTCCAGTGAAATTCTTCGAGTTC
Organism: Hyalella azteca; assembly: GCF_000764305.2. Classification (NCBI taxonomy): domain Eukaryota; kingdom Metazoa; phylum Arthropoda; class Malacostraca; order Amphipoda; family Hyalellidae; genus Hyalella; species Hyalella azteca. The sequence goes on from NW_025930867.1 coordinate 49,767, forward strand.
CTCACGCAACTTGTCGCTTCTTGCCCTCCTCGGTGAGACCAAGCTTCTGTAAGAAGGTCAGCACCTCCTCTACATAGGCTTCCTTGTAGCGGTAATAGTGGCTCACGTGCGGCGACTTCTCGAATATCTTCACGAAAACCTGCACAAACGGACACGTTTTAGGAGCCAACACAAATTAGATCCAGCAACGTCCGTATGATAAGCACGAGATGTCAGACAAAATAGATGCAGCAACGTCCGTATGGCAAGCACGAGATGTCATCAAATTAAAGAAGATTCTACTCACAGGGACGTTGTATTTCTCCCATTTCTCGTAGACGACGGCATTCATCTCGATGGTGGCGACGGGGTCGGCCTTCGAGAGCAGAAAAAGGGCAGGACGCCGCACGTAGCACTCGTGGAACTTCTGCGCCGACCGTATGTAGTGAATCGTCGCGTTGTCATACTGGGTGCGCAGGAACCATCTGAAGGAAAATTGTTTTGGGGTTAAACAAGTTTGTTACCTCAAGGTTACTGATTTATTATTTGGCATCAGTGGTACTAATTATCTAGGATTGAGAAGAATTCAGGTAAACCGCGAAACTTCAGGACGAGCTTGGCGCGTGTTAGTACTGTTTTACAATGAACTGCGTACAAGCCGACGTCTTCACTTATGGTTAATGTGGGTTACGAACTATAGCTGAAAAATTCCTCCCAATATATGAACTTTGCGCTGATATACGAAACGAAGCTGTCGGCTGTTAATGACCATCGACCTGATAGACGAGGCTCCATTTCTGCTGGCTGAAGTGTTAACCGATTTTTCTCAGTACCTAATAAGTAATTATTAGTGGAACGTTTTCGAGTTGAGCGTTTTTTTTCTCCTAAAACTTTTGTGTAATGTTTTAATTTTGCTGCTGGTACTAAATCTACAATTTGTATGTTATTGAAATGGCACGGGTACCTTTAAAAATTTTGAAGGTCTCGTTGCATAAAAAGACTGAAACCGGAACTTTAGAGGTTGGATGAAAAAAAACACTTGCTGATAAATTTAGAAAATCGCCTCTACAGGCGGAAAATCTTGTTCACGGAACTTATGCAGCTTGTAGAATGCTGGGAATTCATTATAGTGAATCTACAGCAGGTACAAGTTTTGAGGTGTCTTTAATCGTTTTAGTGACTCTGACATTGCTCTCAGTATAATTATCACTGATTTTAGAGTCCTTATATTTTGAATGTAATATGGTAGTGTCAGCTTTGATTATACCGAGTAGGCCTGTACCTCATTCGATACCACCTAGCCATCTCGCCGATTTCAACCACAATTATCACAACTAGAACGGGTTGCGAACTCCCAACTCGCTGCTCCAGAATTGTGATCTTAACCTCTCGGTCTTCCCCTGAATCCCGTATCGGCCTGCAGGTATTCTTATGAGAAGGCTCATTGATTCAGAGCTTAGCAAAGTAAAACTACTCACTAAAGTTCCCCTAACAAATCACGCTGACTTGAGTTTCATCTAACGCAGAGAACTACCTTAAGATCCTTCAAGCTGAATAATTACTCACGATACCTCGCACAAAGAAGACTCACTCTCGACACGTCCAACACAAAAGTCTTGCTCCCTACTATATCACTCACTCAAGGTACGACTGAATGGAACTCTGCAGAAGCTTGTTTGCGGTGATGGCTTTAGCAACGCCGCTGGGGATGCCCTCCACATCCACGGGACTGTCCCAAATTTGTCCCACGAAACGATCCATCAAAGGACCATACCGCTGCACGTCGTTGGCCATCTGGATAAACAAGTTCTAGATAAATAATTAACAATATATTATTCTTGAAATGACTACCTAATTCCTATATCAATTATAAATAGGTAGTTGCTCACCTATCAGTAACCTCTACTCGTTTCTGATGATCAAACCAGCAACAAGGGCCATAAATTACGACTTTTATACACGAAGCAAGCTAACAGGCAGAAACTACTGAACACAATTCAGCTAAGCCATTCATGTCTGACTAATCTATGGCTGTCTGAAAGAAATGATGAGTAATAATTCTGAATAGGTTTGTTTTCACATCGACTCACCTTTAACATGCCTTCACCGAAGATGTACGCCCCCACGCTGAAGCCGTGCACTAAGACAGGGCTGGAGGATGGGTTGCTCTCCAAAAACTGCAGCATTTGATCCACAACAATCTGTTGGGAGAGGCGATCGTTAATTAAAAGCGACGGATAAACAATATGGTTGATTTAACATTGAAATAGTTTCGTTGCCATCATTGTTAGAAGATGTGTCAACAATGTGTCGGGAGAAGTCTTCGTCATTTAGTATATGGAAAGAGTAATAGTAGTAAATTTACTAGAGCTTCAGAAAATCTTTATCCATTTCGGGCCATAAGTCCAATTCGCAGCGCCGTCGTTCTGAGGAGTTTCAGACTTGTAGTCTAGTTCACTCGGTAGCGATGTTGGTCGTTCACTCGGTAGACACGCAGTCGTGAGGGTTATAGTTGGTTTTGAGGTCTTAAGGTTAGTGTTCATGTCTTAACGTTGGTGTGAGGTTAGCGCTACCATCATTGCATAAGTCCTAAAGGTCAGAGAGTAGGTTACATTGAGTTAGATATCGCTTGACGCTGTCTGTTCTGAAGCTAATTCGAGAAATCTACCTCAGGATCATGGCAAAGGTTACGTTCAGGTTCAGTTGGAGGGTATCTGGGAAGAAGTTACTTCTGTCGACACTAGTTGGAGCACTCCACTATCTCGTATAGCACAGACAGGGGGACTAGACGCTCGTTGCAGTAACCAGTAAGACATTGGAAGGCGTTCTGCAAGGTATCTGTGGGTGAGGCGTGTGTGGCCAATCCTTAGCCTACTCAGGGCCACTTCCATACATCGCGATCTGTGGTAGGAAGATTTCCAGTCTCGTCCATTGTTCTTCAGGGCTTTTAACTTGTTTTCCTTGGCATTTCGCCACTGCTCTCGCCACACCGTATGAATTCCTGCTTTGATTATGGAATAGTAGTCACGACTTCACTGAAAATCACCATGTTAGCCGTGACCGCGCTGACTGCCCCCTGGTCTGCCCTTACGTTTCCGTGTATCCTCACGTGGTCGGGTACCGCAGCCTGCAGTCGCGATCACTGTCGCCTCGCGAGGATTTCTATAATGATGGTATGCTAGCTCTTAAAGCAAGTTGGCCTTTTATTGCAACTCTTTGTCTTTCGTCCTTGAACTGTTGCAAATTCCTTGCCCTTAACATTGAACTTTTTTTTTTAATAATTTGCAAGTTCTCGAAACGAATACGCTTTACGGCAGTAAAATAGATTTATTCTCAAAAAAATTTGAAACGAGAACGTATTTTAAATCGAAACTAAACGTGAAAACGCTATCCCGTTGATATTCCTGTAAGTAAGTAATATCGATCTGTACTTGCCTGGGTGCCTTTGACAGGTCTGATGAGGTCAAATGGTGATATTCTTATCTTCAAGACGTCAAAGCCAAGGTCAGTGTAGAATTTCACGAACTTCTTCATATGACTGTCTCTGCTCATCAGCCAGCTCAGCAACACCGTCAGCGGTCGGCCATGACTGCTCTCCTGCAGCTATGGTCAAAAGTTAATAAGAAGTGCATTTACATTACTAGTAATCATGGTTACTTACATTACTGATTAAAGTAAGTTTTTTTTTTTGTTTTGATTTGAAGGATACGTTTCAAGACACCTTATTTGAAAAGGCATCGAATGACCGATTACAAGAAAATTTAAGGTCCGCAAAAATTCTTCCAATACTGGATTGTGGATAGAATTACGAGATCTTCTAACTGCACTAAATGTAATGCATTTAATAACACATCGCGTAAAAACAGATTTATCAACAAATAAAAATTTTATAACTTCTACACCGGTTTCGAGTTCTTACTCGAAACGATCCCTTGACGTCGGGTGTGACGATGGGTTTTACTGCTGGTGTGAAGAACTCGAGGTTTCTGTTGAAGCGGAGAGACGAGAAGTGACGTAACAGTTGAGCTCCCAGGGCTGAGTTGGTGAAGCCGCTCATGGATTGTAGAGCCTGCGCATGTATTATTTATTATCCAGCGTTATTTTAGATTGAAAAATTACAAATTTTGCGCAAGCATACAATGAAATACTTAACACGCCCACTGAATGCAATTGAAGTCTAGCATCGTCCCGCCTGATGATCGAATGCAAATTTAGTTAATGGCGATAACGTCAAGTCGTCAACTTCAATAGGTATCAGGGAAAACTTCCCGGACGATCGGTTCTGATAAACACAATAAAACATACAAAAAATTAATTAATCTAAATAATTATCATCGGGTGTTAGCGTTTAAATGTCCAGTGAAAAGTCGACAATTGATCGAAAATCATTACTTACCGCAGAGAAAGGCAACGCAGTTCTGCAGGCCGGAGAAACGGCCAGAGCGAAGACGCGACTGCAGTTGTTCAAGTTCATCTCGGTGACCAATTATTGGGTAACCTTTTAATTAATTTACTAAACTTCAATTACCCAACTGAAAATAAAACAACAATTTCAGAATCCCGACTTCAGAGAGTTTCTGAGAATAATTCAGGTCAAGGTCTGGAAAATACAGACCAACAATGAAGCGAACGTCGAAAATAATCAGTCGCATATTGAATTGATGAAAATTTTTATGTTAATTCTACAGCAGCATCTTGGATCAATAGTTCGTTTAGCGTGGATTACTGGAATGCTCGTTACGGATAAAATGCAACTTAGATTTTATTTGCTATATAATAGCAAGATTGAGGTACAGTGCTAACGGTGTTAAGAAACTCAAATGTAATTCACAAATGGTGAAAGACAAGACGAGTCAAAGATAGGAACTGGCCCTAACGACAATTCATGAAAAAACATGACTGGTCTGGGAGATAAAAACTCTCAACTAATAAAAGAATAAATATTTTATAATCAATATCATAAAAGTAGTAATAAGATTGAATCATTTCCAACGACTTAGATGCAATGGTGTCGTTTCATGTAGCAAGACTAACATTCAAGTCAGAACCTACATTATTCGCATAGCAAGACGCTCGGGTACCGTGGGAGCGCGTCACTTCCCCAACAAGAAAATCTTGCCCCGGCGGTAGCAGCAGTGTCGAAAATCAGGATTTTAGACGAGGATTTGGGGTGGTGGCATTGTGAAAATAAAATCAATCGCAATGGTAGCTTATAATGGCAGGTGTGTTAAGGTTGTCATAAATAGAAGTTCGTTATCACTTCATTTAGACGTAAACGGATGATAAGTAGCAATAAAATTAACCGTTGTATGGTCACTGATACATAATTTGCTGGCACGACCACTTGTACAAGATCGCTTGCACGGTCACAAGAGCGAAATCTAGTCATGTGTGCCAGTAAAGCGTGCTCCGCCGGCTTGGGTGGAGGCGGAGCCTCACGCCAAGCCGCGTACATGGAAGTTCAGGAGACTCGACCGTGCGGGCGTTTGGCGCTGCCGTGCTGCGTGACGGTGGTCGACTGCGCACCATCTTCGAAGGCAGATGACTGGCAGGAAGATGACTGACATGAAGAAGATGACTGACAGGAGGAAGATGACTGACAGGAGGAAGATGACTGACAGGAGGAAGATGACTGACAGGAGGAAGATGACTGACAAGAGACAGATGACTGATAGAAGAAAGATGACAGGCAGAAGAAAGACGACTGACAGAATAAAGATGACTGACAGAATAAAGATGACTGGCAGAAGAAATATGACTGACAGTAGAAAGAGTAACTGACAGAAGAAAGATGACTGACAGAAGAAAGATGACTGACAGAAGAAAGATGACTGACAGGAGACAGCTGACCAACAGCATGAGTAGCTTAATGACTCGGTCCACAGACGTCAAGGCATCGAGGCTAGTCACGACCGTGCTCCCAAACCATGGCCTCCTCCAATCACAACAGCACACGTGTCAAGTGGAAGCTCGGGTTGCAACGTGGCATCAGTGCGCGCGATCATGTGAGATGATTAAAGCATAGTTTAGGTCCTATTAAAAAGAACACACGTCTGACGTTTGACATCTTCTTAACAAAGTTGTAGCTTAACTTTTAGCAAGAGTTTCTTATTCAAGTTTGGGAAAAAAAGAGGCCGACGTGAAGCGGTTCGCCTCAAGCCGCTCGTTGAAGTTGAGGAATTGCGTCGGTTGTAAGCACGATATCTTAGTCGCTTCTTCAAAAGTTTGGGCACAGAGCGGCGGTTTCTAGGCTGGTTAAGGCTTCATGATCGAGGTGCTGGCTGTAGTAGCAGCGGCGTGGGCGAGGGATAAACTAAAAATTCGTTAAATATGCTTTGCTGCTCAGCTGCGAAAAAACAGTCTACCAACGACGTTATGCCTAGTTGATTTGAGCAGCACATTACTTTCACCTGCGTTATGAAGCGCGTGCTTCACTCACATATAGGGGAATTGGATCAAAAGATTAGTTGCCGAAAAAAAGTGATTTAGTAATATGAATTTGTTAAATTTCATTAAGAACGATAGTTCTAATGACTATTACAACTATTTTAGGAAAATTCTCAACAACTATAACATGTTAGTGGACAAGGATTAACAGTTTATAAAAAAATATAACATTTATACTTTTCACGTAGCCGCCAAGCTAACAAGTTAATGCCACTGTTCTTTACTCTGGATGACCCCGTAGAAATCTACACGAAACCCTCGCCCTCAAGAGCCCCAACCCTCAGTCGATCTTGCAATCCTTCCTCCAACAGCTCGGACAGGGTGACACGAGGAGAAATGGCGAGTGAAATCAACTAAATTTAGTAATGGATTTCATTTTATCCATCTGTAACGGCATTTATGCATTCAAAAATACATTTCTTTATTTCTCTTCAATAAAACATTTAATCTTATTTTTGTGGCAGAACATAACTTTGCTAAACGCAAATGCAGAGGAGAAAATTAGCGTGATGACACCTATGGTTTAAAGTATATTTGGCAGTGAGATATTGACCTTCCAAATTTATCAACAGACTCATTCTGGAGTAGATTCTATTACGGTACCTATATATCTAAAAGAAAATATATATACGGCCCGTAAGATTGTTGAAGAGCTGACTGAAAATTGGAATAGGAAAATTCACATTTGTACCCTTATTTTAAATTGATGCTAGATAGGTACTTATCGGACACTCGTCCATATTTATTTCCATCATATCGTAGAAATGTTGCAAATCTAGTTGACAAATGAGCTTTAAACGCTTTATTATTTTAGGTTTTTATGTCCACCAGTTAGTTAGTTAGTTTAGTGGCGTAGTCAAAATAAGATTTACCTTACGAATTATCGAGCATCCGCATCATAATTTAAGGGGATATTACCAGTTAACCCTGAGATTCATAGATCTTTATGCAGCGGACACGATAGATGAAAAAATATAAAGAATTCCCCAATAATCTACTTAAACTATTTAAAGATTTAACCCCTTTGCAATGGGAAATTAGAAATTGGTATCATCGAGGCTAGTTTTAGTAATTATCTTTAGGTATACAATTAGTTACCCAAGTTAATTTGGCGATAAAGAGAAAGATCCCCCAAAAATACATCAATGAATAAAAAAAATCTTCGCAAAGATCGTCAGTGCAGGACTTGAAAGTAAAAACTTATATTAGAAAGAATTATAGTGAAAAATCTCATATACAATAGCGCAAGAACGTATCTAATTCTGGCAGATCACAACCTAACTTATGTACAAATTAAAGCACGTATCGCCATCTTCGTTTCTACAGACTACATAAATTGCAACGCCTGTGAGCCATTTATGACTCCACATAAACTGCTGAAATTAAGCATAAAAGTAAGCAACAAGCCCACATAATAATCCCAACAAATACAATTTACGAAGTTAGTTTTGCTATAGGGTTCTTTTTGCTTACTCGTTCATAATTCATAGATCAGAACAACCGATGACGGCATGGAAAGACGGCTCTCACCATTGATGGTGCATCTTGGCCAGATTTTGATGCTGGTTTATGCAACAGGACCCAGTTGTGCTCGGCAGTCTTCACTGTGCGGATGGATATTTTCTGGCGGAGAGATCGCTTGGCTACTTCGTAAGAGCCTGTCACTACACGAGGGGCAATGAATTGATCAAACTAGGACTGAAATGTGGCTTTTGGTATGACCGTGTACGAGGGGCACAGGTAAATATTACAGAAGCATGGTCGGTCTAGTGGTAGAGGGCACTCGCAAGGTACTGCTTACACGCAAAGTCTCATTAGACAGACAAGAGAAGGGCGCTTGTCTCGACATGAGGTGGCAGCTGGTGTCAACACATGAGGTGGCAGCTGGTCTTGACACCAGCTGGTCGACATGAGGTGGCAGCTGGTCTTGGGGCAGCTGGTGTCAAGCTTCGAGTCGAAGTTCGGATTGGTTGGCAAGTTGCCATGCGAGACAAGAAGCAAGAATGTGCTGGCTTTTCATCATCTCCTATCTTATGTGAGACCTTAGTCGCTAATTTCCATCCGACCGCAGTGACTCAAATCGTGCGGTTCACAAATGAGACTTCTTTTAATGTACACCATAAGTTCATAAGTATATGGTTGGTTTTCTCTACATGTATATATTCATTTCAATCTTTTCGCTCCTAATGATGCAAATATGTGATAACCCAAAGACTGATCAGCAGGAGCACTTCAGCTGCCTTCTGAGCCACTGTCTTTAATTCGCCTACATTCTCGTAGCTTCTTGAGAAACATTCAACATGAATGGGCCGGATAAGTACAAGTTGATACATTTGTCGTAGGTAGCAGAATCAAACATCCTGCATCTCATCAACTAGCTGCAAATGCGTTAGTCACGTGTGCTTGCACGAGATGCTAAGTTCCTCACGCAACTTGCCGCTTCTTGCCCTCCTCGGTTAGACCAAGTTTCTGCAAGAAGGTCAGCACCTCCTCTACATAGGCTTCCTTGTAGCGGTAATAGTGGCTCACGTGCGGCGACTTCTCGAATATCTTCACGAAAACCTGCACGAACGGACACGTTTTAGGAGTCAAGACAAATTAGATCCAGCAACGTCCGTATGATAAGCACGAGATGTCAGACAAATTAGAGCCAGCAACGTCCGTACGACAAGCACGAGATGTCAGACAAATTAGATCCAGCAACGTCCGTACGACAAGCACGAGATGTCAGACAAATTAGATCCAGCAACGTCCGTATTATAAGCACGAGATGTCAGACAAATTAGATCCAGCAACGTCCGTACGATAAGCACGAGATGTCATCAAATTAAAGAAGATTTCACTCACAGGGACATTGTATTTCTCCCATTTCTCGTAGACGACGGCATTCATCTCGATGGTGGCGACGGGGTCGGCCTTCGAGAGCAAGAAGAGTGCAGGGCGCCGCACGTAGCACTCGTGGAACTTCTGCTTTGACCGCATATAATGAACCGTTGCATTGTCGTATTGGGCACGTAGGAACCATCTGCAAACGTAAAGAAGAAAAAATTTATGCGAATTTCACCGCACTTTAGCTAATACAAACCTACTGTGAAATTAAATGCTAACTCACACGGTGAGGGAGTCCACCGAATACAGGTCTGGCAACAGAACGATCGTCTCGGTGAACGCAACTGAAACACCGAGACGATATTTGTTATTTCCTTGCGTCTGCGCTACTCATTACAATCTCACGCCTTACTTACACCAACTAGTCAGGACCAGGACAGAAGTACCGGTTCCGAGGCTTCACTTTTTTATTATTTTTTTGTGGTGAAGTATAAACTTGTTTACTGAAAGCTCCTGCAGATATCAAATTTGCACTGAGTACCGTACTTTGTTATGCTCAATTTGTTTTGTTAAAGTAGCTCAGAAATATTGAAATAACAAACACGAAAACTTCAGATTACTAAGAAGTAGTACACAGGCGTCGACTAAGTTGATGGCAAATCTGAACTCAGCACAAATTAAAAGCACCTATCTTGCAGGCCAGGCTTCAGCAGTCAACCCGACCACTGATATAACCTGCTCTGAACAAGACCGTCCAGGTCCATCGTTTGCAGAGAACAGGGGAGCGGACGTACCATCAAAAATAATTAAGAGTTCGTGGGTCCGTCCGCCAACCACTGACGGCTTTTCCAGCTAAACCGACAGAGACGAGAACTCTACACGTGTACTCAAGCCGCTACACATATTAGAGCAAGTTTTATTAAGGACGGCCCTTGATTACTTAAGCAGCAACAGGCTTACGAAGCTAGCAACGCTGGCTCAAGCAACCTCGAGCTCAAACCGCGGTGTACACGACACTTGACGCGCGAAAACAAATACATTTTGGTGATTATTAAATACTGAGTTATAATCTAAGAAAAGTGGCGCATAGAATCCTACGAAAAAGTGAATAATTTAACAAGCAAGTTAATTTGTACAGGGCAATTTCGAGTTGTCAAAAAGAATATCATCACCCAGATAAGATATAAAGATAACTTAAGGCAAAGACGGTCGACCTACTATTCTACTATTCACGAATTTTTACATCACTTACTCTAAATACGACTGAATGGAACTCTGCAGAAGCTTGTTTGCGGTGACGGCTTTAGCGACGCCGTAGGGGATGCCCTCCAAGTCCACGGGACTGTCCCAAATTTGTCCCGCGAAACGCTCCATCACAGGACTGTACCGCTCCTCATCGTTGGCCATCTGGACAAACAAAATCTAAATTAATAAAAAACAACATATTATCCATGAAATTACTACCTCATTCCTGAATCAATGGATAGATAGTTACTCACCGACCAGTAACCTCTATTCGTGATCAAACAATCAACAAGGGCCATAAATTACGAACAAAAGCTATGTTAACTCATTTAGCGCGGTTATTATAGGTCATACTAGTTCTCATTTTTCTGATATATCCTTTGCTGGGAAATTGTTATCCAACAATGATTTTTCCGTCCTTTCATCCAGTTCTTACATGCATTTCAAAACGAACTTGTAGTAAAACAGTGAACTAAACTGAAAATTCCAATAGATGCATACAAGTGACCTGAATTCCCATATCATGAACACGACTAACCAAGTCTTACTCAAGAAATACCAAGTGAATAGCAACAAACTATTCAATTATAAACAAAGTAAGTTTGTTTATAATTAAACTCACCATGACCATACCTTCACCGAAGACATAAGCCCCCACGCTGAAGCCGTGCACCAACACCGGGCTGTGCGACGGGTTCGCTTCTAGAAACTGCAGCGTCTGACTCATCACCACCTGCGGGAGAGGCGTTATACAAGTTAAGTAGTTAAGTTGTCGTTTATTATTTACATTTATTTATGTTAGTTATTTACATTGAGTATCAAGTTAAGTAGTTAAGTCGTCGTTTATTAATTGCATTTATTTATGTTAGTTATTTACATTAAGTATCAAGTTATGTTAAGTGGTTAAGTTGTCTTTTATTAATTGCATTTATTTATGTTAGTTATTTACATTAAGTATCAAGTTATGTTAAGTAGTTAAGTTGTCTTTTATTAGTTGCATTTATTTATGTTAGTTATTTACATTAAGTATCAAGTTAAGTTAAGTATTTAAGTTGTCATAATTATTTACGCTTATTTAACTGCATTGAGTAGTTAAGACTTTGTTGGAAGAGGCGTCTGGTTATTAGCGCTTGAAGTTGAAAACCTTATATGTTCGCATTCTATGTTTGGGATTAATACAATTATGATGATTGAATCATTCGTCAAGAGGAAAATGTCGAAAATGTATTGAAACCGCATCATGATATTTAATTCCAATAAGTTTTCTTGTTTTAATAAAAAGCCGTTATATATAAATAAATAATTTGAAAACACAGCAAGTTTTCCTACAGTAGAGCGGAGAGGTACAAGAGGTCTCGATAGTGAGACCGTATAAGCCGTATAAGAAGTCAATATATTACGTTATTATCGTAATATTATCAATATATTATAGTATATTACGGAATTATCGGCTAAATACTTTATGCTCTTGCCTGGGTGCCTCTGACAGGTCTGATGAGGTCAAACGGTGATATTCTTATCTTCAAGACGTCAAAGCCAAGGTCAGTGTAGAATTTCACGAACTTCTTCACGTGACTGTCTCTGCTCATCAGCCAGCTCAGTAACACTGTCAGCGGTCGGCCAGGGCTGCTCTGCTCAATCTTTGATCAAAAATTAAAAATAATAAATGACTTGTTGATGACGAGTAATTAATACCTACCGGAGTGAAATGCCTAACAATAAAGTTTCAACAATAGTACTGAGATTAGTCTGTTCCTAATTTGGTCCCACAGACTGTTCAGGACTCGTCTTTAATTACAGTTTGGCTCAAATCAAATTAAAATGCATTATGAAGGGAAACCACAGCTAAAACGGTCAACATAATATGTAAACAAATTCAAACAACTTCTATACTTGTTTCGAGTTCTTACTCGAAACGATCCCTTGACATCGGGTGTGACGATGGGTTTTTCTGCTGGTGTGAAGAACTCGAGGTTTCTGTTGAAGCGGAGAGACGAGAAGTGACGTAACAGTTGAGCTCCCAGGGCTGAGTTGGTGAAGCCGTACATGGATTGTAAAGCCTGCACACGAGTACTGAGTGGTCACAGCTATGCAGACAGCGTAGCGATATGTACGAGCACTTACTATATAGTCCCCAAACGCAGCAGGCAACGCACCCCCGACGATTACAAGTCATGGCAAAGGTTGTCAAATTAAACGGCAATCACACGATTATCACACAACAATAATTCAATATTAATAAAAGCCAGAGCAAAAAGTTCAGAGGGTAATTGCCAGCAGATGTGTTGAGGTCACCGTCTAAAAAACGGTGATTATCATATGAAAGAAGAATAGCTTCATTTAATCTGCCGGGTCGCTCTACGGCCGAGTAAAGAGAAAAGCCAAAGAATTTAAAAAATAAGTCTGCGACGAAATTTCTCTTTGAAAATAATAACGATGTGAAAAAATCAACAATGCAATAAAATATGATATTATTATTAAAGAGAATTGTTGATAGTAGACAATAATTACTCACCGAAGAAGGCAATGCGGTTCTGCAGACTGGGGGAACAACCATCGCCAAGACGCGACTGCAGGTTTTCATGTTCATCTTTGCGACTGATTTTTCAGGAACCTTTCAACTCATCAACTAAAATTTAATAGGTTTATTCTATAAATTATAATAAATATAGTGACTTGAATTAACACGGTTTCTTATAAAAGAATCAGGAAAAGTTCTGAAACACAAAAGACCAACATGGAAGTAAACGTTAATAAGTTGGTCGCGATCAATTGCTCAACGTTAGTTCCACAGAGCCAGCGCACATAACATTCCGGTTTTTCAGGCTAACCTTACAGAATTTTTGGAAAGTTAGTCTTTTCTCACTAACTTTCCAGAAACCTATGAAGTGTTTCAGTGGTGATATTAAGAACGTAATTGATTTATGTGCAAGTCGACAGCAGTTATTGTGCACGCGACTGCACTGAAAGACGCTCGGGTACCGGGGGAGCGCGTCATCACATCCCCAGCAAGAAAATCTTGCCCCGGCGGTAACATTCAATTTATTGAATTGAAACCATCAAATTAGTAAATATGACTTTCAACAGTATTCCTCACAAAGAGAAGAAAATTCAACTTCATATCTGCCAGCGCACTGACGCCGCCAATGACTTAGCAGCAATAGAATCTCAGACCGACGGCGCATGAAACGTAACGAAGAAATGGAAACATTCAAGTGTACAAGAGATCATTGACACGGTAAGACACGCGCCCACACGAGTGTACATGCATGTTTACTCATCGGTCCTACATTCTCTTTACGAAGCAACTAAAACCACGAGTCAGGTGCTGCGACATAATGAGATCGATGAAGACTAATGGTCCCGAGATTAGAAGGTGTCAAAGTCAAGGTCTAATGCTACGAATTTCTTCACATATCATTTTAGGCATTGTGCTCCAAAATTCAGGACGCTAGATTCATAGTAAGTCTTTATCCTGAACAGTTCTGGCGCCAACCAAAAATAAAGGGAAATTTGTACTTGAATATTTAATGTTGATTTCAACAAGATAACAAGATTGCACAACCATAAATGGCACTAACCTCAACTATATACTATATAATATGGCTATATACTGAAGTAAATGTTAACACCGTTGTGAAACTAAGGTTAAGCAACCTTTAAAAACAGGAAACTTGAGGTCATCATTGAGAAATGTAAAGGTTTCCACTTCACTCGTGTAGACGTAGCGTGGCATGGCAGTGAAATGAAAGTATGGTGACGGTTAAACGTTACCATTTTACATCACTAAATATACATAAAAGTAAATCATTGCAATTCGCTGTAATAAACAATTGTTATCCATTGTAATAAATCATTAAAATACATTTTAATAAATAATTAAAATCGGTTTCAACAAACGATTGTAACCAATGCAAAAAAACATTGTTATACACTTCGTCACGATCATTAAGTTGGCGTTGAGACATAAACTTCGTGCATGTACGTTCGTACATGCACGAAGTTCACAGTGCATGTATCGAGCAATGGTAATAATTCAAGATAAAGGATTTCAATGTTTGAAGATAATGAAAAGGTGTAGATGCTCAAGAATCCTAGTCATTATATAATAATATTGATGAAAACATAAGTAAGTAATCGGTAACGTTCAGTCATTCGTGAGTCCAAGGGAGTCTATAAACAAGCACAGTTTCGTAAATAAAACGTCAGAGAAGTAGCATCAATTTATGCGCATTGCGAAAAAGCTGATACATGACAAAGCTTACAGCAAGTGAACTGTCAACTTTGAGATTCATAAAATTTTTGAAACCCCGGTAATTACCAAGGGCATTGAACAATCATACCTGAAACCCGGTCTCAAAATACGGGCCGTAATTCCATCTGAAGCCGTAAATGAACCCGCATTCCTTTGAATATCATGGGAAGACTATAATAGTGTTATATATCACTATGATTGCGCAGCGTGCATTGCATTAAATCAAAACTTAGAATATTTGAGGCCTAAACAACGATAAGCTTGTATTAAATACGATGCTGATGTAATGTTGCTTCACGCTGGAGTCCAATATTGTGACTCGAATGAGTACCTAGTATCCTGCCAAAGGATTACTACAGAAAAGTAGTGATATGCCCAAGTAACACTGAAGTAATGTACTGGCAAATAATGAAAAACTACAAGATGAAGTGGAGGAGGAGGACTCTGCGATACTGAGGTTTGCAACGCTACGCTGTAGCTCTGCACATGTCAATGTTTCATCTATGAGCACCAATGAAGCAGCAGTCATTCATACGATCAGATCCATTTTCACGTACGACGCAAACGCGTTTCTGCGAAATAATATGACTCAAATTATGAATTAAATTCAATAAGTTGATTTCTGACGTTGACAAAAGCAACAAATGGAGGAGAGTTATTTCGAAAAAATACAAATAATTCGTCTGCGAGATGCACCTACCTTCACTCAGAAACAAAAATTAGAACTAGTGGCTGAACTAGTAACGTAGAGGTTAAATATTTTGCAACATACAAGTCTGATTTTTAAAATTTCATAGAATAACTACACGTTGATCGTAGAAGACATTTGAATGTTTATGGCTATTTCGGAACACAATAACGTTCGTAAAGCAGCACCACGATATTGGCATTAATACTAGTCATTTGTGAAATAAATAATAGCAATACTCACAAAACAGATAGACAAGACAATAAATAAAGTTAATATAGACACAAAAGATAACTATAGTAAAAGCTTAATTCTCTCTATTGAGATTGTGCAGTAATTAACACATATTTCGGAACCCCTGTCAGACGGATAAAAATATCTCGCGTGGGCACCAGAAGAATAGATCGTGTCAGAATAGATACCACAAACAATGAAGCAATGAACAAGACTCGGTGCACTGAAAACAATTGAAGCCTGGGAAGAAGAACTAGGCAGTGGCTTCATGCTTCTCGTGCAGCCGCAAGAAGCCGACGGTGTGGAGGAAGTTAGTGACTTCTTCTTTGTAGGCTGAAGGGTGACGGAAGAAATGACCGACGTGAGGAGATCCCGTGAAGCATTTCGAGTAAACCTGCAATCAATTGCAATGATTAGCTTTGACACCGCGAATAATTTTTTATTGATAGGTGATTAGTCGGCATGAAAGTGTAAATTTCATATACTTATTATCACATAAATTATTTTTTTATACGTACCTATATTACATAATAATCCACGGTGAAGTGGTGTGGAAGCAATGGTATTGACGGGTGCCAAGATAATGGGCAAGGTGTGGGAAATGCCACAAGAGTTAGCACATTTGTGCCAAAAATAAAAAACCTGGTTTAACCACTCTAGCACAAAGCGAGCGTGTCACGGAAAACAAGTTCCATCAACGATTAATTATTATTCCTGCAGAATAGCCCTCTGCTTAGACACTCTGTCATTACATGCAATATGTCGTCTAAGTCTTAAGTACGTAGTAATTTTGTGCGTGTGTTCTGTGTTGAAGGTAAAGTATTTCAAGGTCCGATCCGTTGGTATTGAGTTTCAGTCCAAAGCAACGTGAAAATCGAACAACTCGTTATGAAAAATTTTTCCTAAACTCCTTGGCAGAGATTAAAATAATAAATTAAAAAAACATTATAAAAACTTGATCACCACATTAAATAATGATAGGCAAAATTTGTCATCATGAAAGAGTAAGCAATCACATTGACGGCTTACATATTACCGGTATCATCGAATGATACGCCACATAAAGTAAATATGAATAAAGTAAATAATATGATTTAATGAGAAAGCATGCTTCAATCATTTAGTTTCCGCAACGAAAGCATCTAGTTTTAACAGAAGCCAATTTTAAACAGGCAGGCTGTTAAACATTTTTGTAGGATTTTCAAGTTGATAAGGTCCACTCATTAAACATTGCTGCTTCCTATTACTCACGGGTATGCCCATTTTTGTCCAGTTATTCAAAACAAAGGCGTTCATGTCAGGTGTAGAAATTGAATCGTTATCGGAGAACAAGAAAAGCCCAGGCTTTTTCAGGTAAGCTTCATTGAGCATTTTACTCGCCCTCTCGTAGTGGACCGTTGCTGAATCATACCGAAACCTGAGATACCATCTGCGCAGTTCATGGTTAATATTAGATCGACGCGAGAGACAACAACCATGTCTGAAAAATAAACTTAGCTGTTAAAAGGTGTCATAGTTTGGAGAAAGAATGGCAACTATGAAGGTTCAGCAATCAAACAAGATAGTAAACTAATGAAAATTATAATTTTCCACTCCCCAAGGTAATCAGGCTCACTGCTAGAGCCCAGCCAGAATGATGAACCTCCACAGAAGATATAAAGCCTAATTTGACAATATTTAGACTAATAGAAATACATGTGCTTTCCCTAATATTTATAGCAACTTAATCTTTTCTGTACAATATTTCAACTTAGCACTGGAGATTAACTCACTCCACATAGTGTTTGATGAGTTTTTGGGAGGCTTTACTTCTGGCAATTTTTGATAGGCCATCAGGAATGGCATAGATGTCAACACCACTGTCCCAGATCTGACCCACAAAACGGTCAAGCAAGTGGCCATGCTGTGTAAAGTTGCGGTCAATCTGTGACAAAATAATTTATTTTATTGAAGAAATTGGAGGCCAGAACATAGTTTCAATAAGGCCATGAACAATACCTATAGAAACAAAAAAAAATTACAGATGTGGAGAGTATGTTTTATTCTTTTTGCAAACAATAATATTCAAATTCAAGTTCATCTATTTTTACATTTATAAAACTATAACTAAAAAGTGGTATGAAAGTATCATGACTAAAAAATAAATTTGTAATCCCGTTAATTGATATTCAATCACTCTTTTATATTTAAATGAAAATGACTGCGCAGTTTACAATGAATGCAAAAGTACTAAATTAAAGATACTGTTACCATTTGACATAAATAACATATACTCATTAAATGAAAGGTTCCTCATGCAGTAACAATGCATGTATATGATGGGAGAATATTTTAAAGAGTAGGAAAAGTAACTGCTTCTCAGTAACTTCTCAGTAACTTAGATAACTTAGGCTAGTTAATATATTGAGCTTTCAACTGGGGCTCCACCTGAACCAAGCCTTCACAGAAGAGGTAGCAGCCAACACTGAATCCATGCACAACAATGGGAGTCTGGGAAGGGTTCTTATGAAGAAATTCCAAGAACTTGCCAGCCACAAGCTGATAAAAATGTCAAGAAATTATACACATTTGCAATTTAATTTACCTTGCATGAGATATAATCTCTTTATTATTGAGTAAAATACATAAATTAATGCTTCATTCCAACTCTACACATGTGAAGATGAATATAATATCATCATTTCATAAGCGCAATTTCTAAGTACTCAGCTAGACCTGAAAATAGCAAATAATTAATATTCCTATCAACACGTTTGTCTATAGTGCCAGAACAAAGTTTTACCTGAGATCCTTTAGTAGGATTCAGAGTCTCAAGTGGTGAGATGCGCACTTTGAGAACATCTACACCGAGGCTGTTGTAAAATTTCACATACTTTTGAATGTGGACATCTTTGCTCATTAGCCATACCATCAGCAGCACTAGAGGACGAGCCCCATCACTAGCTCCACTGACCTACAATGCAACAATTGGAAGGAATAAGTAAACCTATCTGATTTTGAAGTTAAAATGCTAGGTATATGAATGAACAATGATGTGAAGAAATATTCATTCTGATCAAAAGCAAATTCCTGTGGTCTGAAAATAATATTTTAAATGCGTTTTCAAATATCAGCTTTTAGCCAAATGAAAAATTTTGTTCTGTACATTCATCATTCATTAAGTTCATACAATTGCAATGTGTAATAAAATAAATATCAAAGACAAAAAATTGTACTATTGCAGACAATGGGTGCTGAGCAGCATATACATGTAATACAAATACACCCACACACATTGATCCTTGAGCAGGCATTGTAAGTTCAGAAGATGCTGAGAAGTATTCCAAATGCTGGGACAACTTCACTGAAGCGAGGCAGCGTATAGTGTTATTGGTCACAGATGGTTGGTTTAACTGCAAGAGAGGCTTCAAGACCATCTTGGAGCCTCTAATTGCCTGCAAATTATTATAGTAGATATGTATTACTGTTATGATTAAACAAATAACAAATTATATATAAGTTGAAAGACTTGCATGAAATGCATTTAGAACAAAATATATAACAATTTTTTTTATTATTCTATCACATTTGTTTGAAGGTTTACATAACTACCATCATTTGTCATTTCTTATATTGCATTGAAATTTACTGATTGCATAAATTATTTATAAGCAAATAATGGTCTCCTGCAATATATATAGGATAATAGGATACAGACCAATGAATGCAGACAACATCTTGCAGGAGTTCCTGCAATTAGCCTGGGAGTGAGCAAGTGGCTCACAAGAAGATGCATTGGGCATTTGCTTGGCCTAAACATTGCCAAATTGTTAAACCAAACTACACCAATGGTTGATTTAAACTGCCATGTGGCAAAATTATTTTCTCAGCCTCTCAGGAAATCTGGAATAACCAAAAATATTAGAAAATTGTTCCCATTAGCGATTAGGAAAGTCAAGCAAAAAGCATACTAGTAACTAGTAAGTAACTATGTAGGTACTTAGGTGGACCGTGGGCATTTGTCAACTGCTCAATCAACAACATATTTTACTCCAAAAAAAACCATAGGTTATCATGCCTATAAGGCATAAGTTTTCTACTCAAACTTGCACATATGATATAGCCTACCAATATACCTATTGCACCCCTGGGCCTGACCCAGCTCTCGTTCTGACACATTTTTCAAGGCTTTAAACTGAGGCTGATTTTAATCTAGGCTATCAATAATACGTTATGTCGTCTAGAGCCATGAACAGGAAAGTAAGATATATTTTAGAAATATTAGGCATACAAAAAACATAACATAAAAAAGGTTTGAATATTTTAAGAAAGAGAATAAGTTAGGTAGAACATTTTCCGTTAACAGAAGCTCATTCTACTACTATGATCCTAGCAGGCTAGCAACATGATCACACCGTCACACGGCAACAACCGACTATCGAGCAGTATATGTTACAAAAAAAAAAAAGCTAGTGATTAAACTCATAACTTTTACATGCAAAATTATTCTATTAATCTCATTCAGATGTAGAACCGAATTTTGAAGACGTACAACACATTGTTCAAAGCACTAAACAATAAACAGTAGGTCAAGTGTCTTTCATACACACACTACAGCTTCTCTGGCCCTCAGCTGACTGACCATTTCGTCGTATTATGATAGGCCGCAGATACTAAAAGGGATGTCTGATTGGTTCCCGGAGCACCAACCGTTGCCAGATACTTCTTTATTAAAAAAGTCAACCCATGTTTATGAAACCTAACTCGAATATGAATGTCACATTAAATTTTGTTCACCCATTTGTTTTTTAAAATTTATGTGTATAAATTACCACTAAATTAAGCAGAGATGAATCTATCTAGTAGAGGAGATTAGGAGAACCTAGTAGTAGAGAGTACAAAGAAGTAAAAACCCATATAAATCTGGTAGAAACGAGTCGATCAAAAATTTTACATCATGCAAACTTGATTTTGTCAAAAAAAGGAGAATATTCATTGTCTATTGTGATATTTTGTTAATCAAATATCAACTAAAATTCTTTTATGAAGTTATCTATCTCTATATTGTTACCGGGTCATTTCGCTTTATGAACTCGTAAATTCTCACATGCATGCATCAGACACGTGATCAAGCTTGACGAAAGCTTGACGCGTTGGTGGGGTCAAATGTTAGTGAAATTGCCTTTGAGCAAGCAGACCGTGAATCACTGAATGGAATAACAATAGAAGTTGTAAAAAGCGTATGTCAATGATTTGTCTGCCTTTCTGAATTTATGAGAAATGAGTAGTGAATAAGTGAATTTATTGTCCGTCGTTTGTATATAACATGGAACGTATACGTTCCAAATTGTAGGTAACGGCATGTAATGTATTACGTTTAATCAAAACACGCGTGAAGGCAAATAGAAATGTGAATCTAGCGGAAGTCTACTAAGCTGTCACAATGAATTGCAGACTTTAAAAGTCATTGTAGTCTACGCACTATTAGTCTGTGATTACCGTGTTACCCGTCAGTATCCTTATATCTATAAGAAAGGAATACCAAGTAGTTGTCAGGCTGACTGAACATTGCACTTTCAACTTTGTTCGTAATGCACGAACGTTTTGTGCAAACGTGTCTGATTAAAGATGTGTTTTTTATACGCAAGAAGACTTTATTCAAGCATTAGGTTGAATATATCCATTTCATTTGTAACCATTACTGTATGGCAAAATTCATCATAAATGAATCGAGTAAACGAACGTTGATTGTAAAATAGCTAAACATAACTTGGCACTACACCGTGGACGTCATTGCGCGTCATCAATGGTTCGATGGTGAGGCTCCTCCTACAAGCTACAGTCTAAGCTGGGCCTGCCGAAAGTAGTGATCATGTACAGTACAAACGCGTCGCAGAATCAGTTTTTTTCTCTAGAAGTTTTATTTTTAAATACTATTGAAAAATTATTATTTTCCAATTAAATACTGAGAAGGAAACCTATTTTTTTTATTCTAGTAATGGATTGTTACTATTTTCTAGCTGCTTTCTAAAAAATTCCTCCCTAAACAAACAAAAAGTGAAGTGGGTTTTAAGTTTTTAACCATAATGCCTTTATTAATGGGCCAACGAGTTTTTGTTAGGCTCGCGATGTCCCCTTTATAATCAGACATTAAATAAAAACAAATTGCGTTTTTATCTATAGGTATTAACTGACTCATCGACCAAGTAGAATTATCAGGTGTGGGATATTATTCTTCTACAGATTCGTTGCTGAGTAACAGGCTAAATGATTGAGTAAATGCCATTATCACAATGCCCTCAGAAATTCAAATGACTAGAAATAACAAAGACAGCAATATTACATTTATTTATATTCCTGATTGATCCTAGACTGTTGCTACGGCATTGCAGCTAAGTTATAAGTATGTGTGCAATAAACATGTCGGGCAACATTCAAATAAACTATCGCTGAAACGCTAATGGTGAGTAACTCCCAACTGCTCCCGAAATCTTTCAAAAAAAATTCAAGGGATTCGTTGACAAGGAGCTTTGTGCGAAAGAAGCAGACCAGTTTTTCAACCGCTTTGGCTACACGCGTTCAACGCAAACTATCACGTGACAGTCAGAAATTATATGGCACACTTTTAGAACAAAATTGTTTTGTTCTAAAAAAAAAACAAATAGTTGGACTTAACGGACCCTACCCTCATGTTACACTAGCAAGATCGAGATATCCTAACCTAACTTTTACGAGATGGCGATTTACATGCAATTTATTTCTAGAATTTACGCGACTGGACCATTTCAAGGTCAGTGACGTTTAGACGTATATTAAACATTTGCCGATGGCTGATAACAAGATTCAAGGAAATATGGTCATATACTCAGCATAAACATCTTCAAAAGAATGATAATTGACCCTAACTTCACGAGTCGGCTTAAGTTTGTAGTGCGATTTTGGAGAGAGAAATTTCACGTGCACACAAGAATTAGTTTTCAAAGATTTCAATGGCTTTCCTAATGTCGGACAACTATCTCCTTTTTAAGAAAATTTGCCAAGTAATCTGATACATTGCTGTATGTTTTGAGTCTCGAGTACAAGTTACTCTCAGCACGATTCAATTAAACACGAAAAATTTTCTGCAACGTTAAAAATAATCATCGAATGTTCGTATAGAGCCATAGACTACCGGGAATTATCATTATTTTGAAGATGTTTATGCTGAGTATATGACCATATTACCTTGAATCTTGTTTTCAGCCATCATACATATATCAGCCATCGGCAAATGCTTAATATACGTGATACGTCTATACGTCGCTGACCTTGAAATGGTTCACTTGTGCGTAAATTTTGAAATGAATTGGCTGTAAACCGCTATCTCGTAAAAGTTGGGTCGCCTGCCAAATGACTAAACGACTAAATGACTAATAAGACCACCACTGCCCTGGATGTAATGGATCATCATGATTCCTGCCTTCCGGAAAGTAGCCTTCAACACTTCTGGACAATCATATCTAGGCCATGCGTCGAACCAGCCCTCGGTCGAACGGCCACTCGTTGAAGGACGATACATTTTGAAACAGAACTATGCTATCTGAAACCTAACCTCAGATGCGGCGAACGTAGAATTACGTAATTAAATGATGTCCGGAAGTCATATTCGATCCGAGGCGTGGTGGTGCACGCCAGGTTTTATGCAAAACCGAAGGAGGACGAAGCCGAGTGGTTCACGGCTGATTGGTGGATGTCCGGAGAGATCCAAGGCGCTCGATTCAGGGCTTATTGCTGCAAAAAATTAGTGGTGCACGGCTGCGCACCCCCGTGAAGTTACATGGTTGAAGGAAGGCTTGACGGTTTGGTGTCGTTCCAAAGACAGACTTCGCTTTCAATTTGGCGGTCCAGAAACCGATTCATTCGCGTTTTCGATCAGACTCCTGCGTTTCGAACTAATTTCCTCGAAAGGAAAAATAACGAGGCAGAGGGTAAAATTTGTCCCGGAATAATCGCATGAACCGGGACAAGAATTGTGTCACAGACTTCAAAACTTATGTCACGTTAATTATGAAACGATACGAGACAGATAGATATGAAACTATACGTGACGTAATGAGACGAGACATTTCTTAAATATTCAAGGCAAAACGAGATATTCCCTACTATCTATATATTCTATACGAACACATAACTGAACATTCCGAACGCACGGTTAATGAATATGAATGAGTGTTGATAGACAGTTGCCAGTCAAGGGCAAATGCGGTGACATTTGCTGTCAAACTAATTTGGCAGTTAATTCAGTGGGTAGACTTGACGATGTGTGGCTGAATATTTAGTAAATGATGTTGCTGTTGAGCTTTTAAACCTCATTCCTTCGTCAGGCAATGTTCTTACAGGTGCTGGTCGAATAATCCTATCGAATTAATTTAACTATGCACGTTGCCGACAAGAATATCACGCGTTCCGCGTTCGCACTGTCTGGGAATGGCAAAATTCTTTGGCAGCGAGCTCTCGAGATTTAGCTTCAGGCGACCTAATCATATGTTGCTATTTCAAATGAGCTTAACACCTGACGAGATCTGTAACGCAACAATTGAAATATAACGACTTCTGCGAACGTTTCACTTTATCAATCACTAAAAAAATTAAGTTAAATTTCTCTGACGAAGTCTGCTCATGGGTTGTTTTTGTTGCCGTTCCTCGGGCCACGTCAAGCAAAAAGCGTGCATCGCACTTGAAGGCCAAACGCAAGCATCTTAACTCGATATTTTGACCCGTCTGCCAAGACCTAAACAACATCTTTGTAATTAGTATTTGGATAATTAGATGGAAGTAGTCCAATAACGTTTCAGTGTAGGGATGCTTTTAGCAGTGTGGGCAGAGGAGGCAATGCACGCCGTAGAAAAGGAAAGCGACGAACTATACGCTTTCATGAGCAGGGTTGCCAGATGGAGCCGAGTGAAAAAGGCCAATTTAGCTCACAAAAAAGGCCACAAAAGGCCTCATTTGAAATTAATAAGAAATTCTTAAATTAAAGGTAGTTCTAACCATTCGCAGGGCATGCATTTACTCTCAACGCTTTCAGAAAGCAAAAAAACTACACCAATTTCACCAAGTAAGCGGCACTCGCCAGTGTTGCCACCTAAACCTGTAAACCGAAGTGTTGACACAGTTACGTGTCAAAATTAGAGTTTATTCGTCTTGGGCAAAACTAAATTTAGGTGTACTCGTCTTGGATAAAATTGAAGGACCAAATTATCAGAAAAAAACGGGAATTACACTTTTCATAAAAAAGGCCTAAAACGGATAAAAAGGCCAATATAATTTTTGTCAGGCCAATGCCTTTAAAAAAAGGCCACATCTGCGAAATTTGGCCTGAAAAAGGCCCATCTGGCAACACTGTTCATGAGGACGCAACACTCTCGGCAGCTCCTAGTTTCCTGAGGACGAGGGCTCCCCAGTTACAGAAATTTGGCCCTCGATGAGGTCACGAGGTGCCAAGCCACAACATGGATACATTGACGGTGGATTTGTGTGCTAAAAAATAAACCAACCATTCCTAATAGTAACGATTTACAATGCAGGATCGGAAAGCTTTAGGCAACTTAAATATTCACTCAAAGACTTCAGGAAATGGTACTATACGACAAGAAGAATTATACAAAATTATCAAGGTCAAAGTAAGCTAATAAATTAATTTCATCATCAAGTTCTTGCATTTTCAGATAACTCTTTCGAGCCCAATCGGTTGACCACTGACGAGTCTATGGATGGTTTTGAAGACAATGTATGCACCTCACGGTCACTATCACTTGATCAAGATAACACGTACCTAGATTCGTAGTCTGTAGAGCAGACCAGTTTTCACTGCCAGCACCGTCAACTGATGATAAAGCACTTGATGATTTAATAATAGTTTCTTAGCAATAGGGACGTTATCTTTGAGTGGGAATACAGCTGTCTCCAAGGGACAGTGGAGCTCTGAATAGATAAAACCATGGTGATAAAACATCGAGTAGCGTAACATTTGTTTATGTAACCAACGTGGGTGCAATGAGTCATGATTAGCTGATTCCGGCTTAATTGTCGTCAACCTGAGAAGAAGCTGGATGAATATTAGTTTCCATTTAACATTTAAAATTGATAAGCATTACACATGACTTAATTTCTTGCTCTATCGTAATAAATGAAAACTCTTGATTGGAAAATAACTGAATTCGGAATGTTCACTCCACAGGGTCCGTCATATTTATGGCAACAGATGTTTGCTATATGAAATAAATTGGTTTCTAGGAGACTTTTCTTTTATAATGAAGCTTAATATCATCTATTAATTCATCTATTACAACACTTCTCTTTAACTTCACTTCTTGTTTGTCTGTCTGTCTGTCTGTCTTTCTGTCTGTCTGTCTGTCTGCTACAAATCTTGTAATCAAAATTTAATACACTTCTACTTATCCTATCGATCTGAAATTTTGCACACTTGTGTAAAGTTGGAGACAATGCATGAATCAAATGTCAAAATAAAAGATTTTAAAAAATAAAAATTTTTTTTTTTCAATATTAAAAAAATTGAAAAAATAATTTTGTCAGCTACAAATCTTATAACTGATATTTGACACACTTTTACCTGTCTAATTGATCTGCAATTTTGCACACTTGTGTGAAGTCAAAGTTAATGCATGAATCAATTAATAGGATAAATAATTTTGAAAAAAATTTATATATTAAAAAATTATATATATTAAACAATGTACAAATAAATTTTTTTAATTTTCGAAAATTAGATGAGAAATTCATTGTACATCTGTAAGATTGAAGATACTGGGTTCTTTGGAAGTGTTGTCTTTAAAAAGTAATTTTTAAACGTATAGGTATTTTACAACACTTCTCTTTAACTTCACTTCTTGTTTGTCTGTTTGTCTGTCTGCTACAAATCTTATAATCAAAATTTAACACACTTCTACTTATCCTATCAATCTGAAATTTTGCATACATGTTTAAAGTTGGAGACAATGCATGAATCAAATGTCAAAATAAATGATTTTAAAAAGTAAAAAATTTTTTTTTTCAATATCAAAAAATTGAAAAAAACAATTTTGTCAGCTACAAATCTTATAACTGATATTTGGCACACTTTTACCTGTCTAATTGATCTGAAATTTTGCACACTTGTGTGAAATCAGAGGCAATGCATGAATCAATTAACAGAATAAATAATTTTGAAAAAAAAATTATATATTAAAAAAGGTCAAGGAAGGAAACGAAGTGTCCAAACAAAACAATTGGTCAAAAACACGAGGGAGAAGTTGAGGAGGAACCCTCGTCGCTCAGCTGCAAAATTGGCTGCAGAAGCAGGAGTCATTCAGACATCAATGCATGGAGTCCTCAAAGATGACCTCAAAACCTCCCCTTACGAGATGCAAACAAGGCATGACCTAACAGACCGTCATGAACGAATGAGGCTCGAAAGATGCCAGCACATTCTGGATCTCATTGAGGATGACACGCTGCCCGACTTGGTGTTCAGTGACGAGAAAAAATCTGACATTGAACAAAGCGTTAACCGTCAAAATGATAGAGTTTGGAGTCGGGATGGATCAGTGGCAACCAGAACAGCAACACGTCAAAATCCTATGTCCATGATGGTTTGGGCCGCGGTAACTGCCACTGGGAGGTCCCCACTCGTTTTTGTCCCCTCAGGAGTGAAATTGAACAGTCAGCGATACATTTCGGAAGCTGTGTTGTTACCTTGGGCCCGTAAACACTTCAATGGCGCACCATGGAGTTTTCAACAAGATTCTGCCCCATCACATGGCTCAAACATGACCCAAAACTGGATTCAGGGTCACATCCCAGCGTTCATTAGCAAAAAAATATGCGTTTAAAAATTACTTTATAAAGACAACACTTCTGAACAATCCAGTGTCTTGGATGTTACACATGTACAATGAATTTCTAATTTTATTTTCAAATATTGAAAAAAAAGTATTTTTCAAAATTTTTTAAGATATCAAAATTTTGTAAATTTTCGAAATTATTTATTCTGCCAATTGATTCATGCATTGTCTATGACTTTATGCAATAATTGTGCAAATTTTCAGATCAATTGGACAGGTCAAATTGTGTCATATATGGATTATAAGATTTGTAGCAGACGAAATTATTTTTTTTATAATGAAAAAAATTAATTTATAAAATTATTTATTGCGTCAATTGATTCATGCATTGTCTCCAACTTTACGCAAGTGTGCCAAATTTCAGATCAATTGGACAGGTAGAAGTGTGTTAAATATCGATTATAAGGGTACGCGCACAGTGAAAGCAGGTTG
Organism: Hyalella azteca; assembly: GCF_000764305.2. Lineage (NCBI taxonomy): Eukaryota > Metazoa > Arthropoda > Malacostraca > Amphipoda > Hyalellidae > Hyalella > Hyalella azteca. The sequence goes on from NW_025930867.1 coordinate 77,737, forward strand.
CCAGCGTGCTGGTTACCTGCTCAGGCTGGCGCCTGAAACCATAGAATACAGAAGCCTATTCGTACAGGTTTTCACTGTGAACACTTACATTATTATCCTATGTTCATTCTTGTGGCAGGTTGGAGCAGGTTGCCCGCGCGGGCAAACCTGCTTCCACTGTGCGCGTACCCTAACTTAGGCTACGGCCAGACTTAAAAGCGTTCACGCGTACGCTGGCTGACGCTTCAAGCAGAGCGGCGCCGCGCCGCGCGTATGGTGTCCAAACTAGACGCTGAACCGCTCAGCTTACTGCGAGTCAGTGTGTAGAAATGAGTGTCTGCGAGAGACTAACAGCCGTTCTCAGTTATGAAAGTTTTATAGAGAAATAAAAGATAAATTTAAAAACCCCATATAGTCTTTATTTTGTCTATTTTTGAATCCGTTCAGATGAGGTTATATATGATGTATACCTTATATGATGCATGAGGTTATATATGAGTCATGATGAAACGCCACTTGTGTTGCAAGGTGATGCAGCTTACCCATTGCTTCCTAACTTAATGCGACCATGCCCCCGCCTAGCAAGAAAATATATAACTACAGACTATCAAGAGCTCGGCGTTGTGTAGAATGCACCTTTGGCATTATGACTTCAAAATTCAGATTTTTAACGAAATCCATCGAGACCAGCATGGATAATGCTGCAGAAATAACTAAAGCAAATACGTTTTTGCGCAACATGATTCTTGTTACTTGTTAGACAGAAATTTGATAAAGACACGGCATATCAATGGAATTGAATGCATCGAATGATCAACCGGAAACTATAATTGCTCCTGTTCATAGAAACAACTGTAGAATTGCAACAGATTTTCGGGAAAAATTCACAAATTATTTCGTATCAGATGCAGGAAAAGTTGCTTGGCAGTATCATATGCTCTAAATAAACAAGAGGAATATCCTAGTGCTCTGAGTGCTAAGTTCGTTCACTTCTATTCTCTTTGTTTAATAAAAGAATCTATTATTAATTTTCTTAGCTGAAATATTGAGTGCATCAGCTATCATAGACCAGTGGATGCTGATGTTTGTCCCATCACTGTGCTGTGGGTGAGAGGCATCCCTGATTGCAGGTACTGCCTCGACTGACGAGAGCAATGCGTCGACATCCTTCTCTCACGGCTGCTTCAAGGAAACTGCACGCGCGTGTCCGCGTCGAAATATTTGTCTCGAGTAATGTCGATTTTCCACCGCGCAGCAACGCGTGTGTACGCTTGAGGCAGCTTCTGCCTGTACGCGTTTAGTGTGGCCACTCTGGTAGAAATACATACATATAATATCGCAGCGTGAGCGCGCGTACGCCTACGTACGCGCCAACGCTTTTAGTCTGGCCGTACCCTTAGGGTACGTACACAGTGGAAGCAGGTTTGCCCGCGCGGGCAACCTAATGTTTATGGTGCAAGTGATGACATGTTTATGGTGCAGGTGATGTGGGCATGTTTATGGTGCAGGTGATGGCATGTTTATGGTGCAGGTGATGACATGTTTATGGTGCAGGTGATGTGGACATATTTATGGTGCAGGTTCAACAGACAGTGAAGACTTCGATAAATTCTCAGCTTTTCTCATGATCAAATTTCTTCTTAAAATTTTTTTAACAGCTTTTCAGCGGTTCAGAGAGTTTGACGGGTTATATGATGAATTTATCATGCTATTTATTCATTTATAATGAGTTTTGACTGTATGATTCGTATTATTGAGAGATTTTATCAATCGTTATAGGGCATGCACAAGCATGTTTCCTGCTTCCACTGTGAACACCCTCTCGCGCTTGTTTCAGGCGCCAGCCTCAGCAGGTAACCAGCACGCTGGCAACCGGCTTACACTGTGTACGTACCCTAAGATTTGTAGCAGACAGACAGACAAACAAACAAACAAGAAGTGAAGTTAAAGAGAAATGTTGTAATAATAATGAATGGCCCTCAAGAAGCCCTGATTTGAATCCTCTCGACTTTTCTGTGTTGGCTATTTTAGAGTAGGGTCTGCAGAACACCTCATGATTCTTTGGATAGTTTGAAGTCTAAATTGACACGAGAATGGAACTTGATCGCTCAAGAAATGTTGCGCCTCTCATGAAAAGCTTTCATACGAAGATTGGAGGCCGTCATTAAAAATAAGGGTGTTCATATTGAATGAATATGTCTGAGAATTGTTTAGGTAATTCTTGGCTACTAGCTCATCCAATAAAAAAAAACAATGCACCTGTTTGTTTCATTGAGAAATAACAAAAAAACACGAGATTCAGGTGAGGTATACACAACGAGATTCAGCCCTGTGACCCTGATAAAGTGGTCTTCAACTTTAGCTCGTACAATATTGAACCTCGACTAAGTCTTGATTTTTGTCTCCCTGTTTTCAAAATTTTTCTAGTATTTGAACGTCTCGGTATGAACCTTAAAAATGTGGCCACTTCTAACCGCCCAGAATTTATTGGTAATGATAGGCATTACCGCAACAGGCGGCGCAGGTTAGGTTAGGTTACGTTAGGAGTAGCTGTTGCGGTAGGGCCTGTAGCGCTCCGGCCAGTTGTTCTCGGGCGCTGTGAAGCAGTGGCGGTGTTGTGCAAAGCGGATTTACCGTTAGCCGGAGTTACCCACAGCTCATTGATCTGAGGCTATGTGTAGATATTGCATGCTGATGGTTGGCGTTGGGCCCAGGGCCTGTTTACGAGTCAATTTTGTTACCCACGGCTGCGCTCCCAATATTCCTCTTACAGAAACTATTGAAATCTGCCTCAACTCTTTGTTTAAGGATGCCAATGATCTGGTCATCGGTCTTAACCGCAGTCTTTTCAAAAAGTTTCTGGAATTATCAGTCATGAACTCTTTTTTCATTTGCGCTGGTGAACTTTATAAACAAATTGATGGTTTAGGAATGGGCCTTCCCCTTGGTCTCACACTCGCTAACATTTTCATGTGCTTTCATGAGGTTTCTTGGTTGGCCAATTGTCCCATTGATTTTAAACCGATTTTTTATAATAGGTACATGTATATAGATGATACCTTTCTGGTCTTCAAGCATCCCTCTCATGCGGGCCTTTTCTTTGATTATCTAAGCCTCAAACATCCTTCAATAAAATTCACTATGGAATTAGAATCTAACTAAGTGTGGCGGTCGTTTTCAGACTTCCGTTTATCAAAAACCGACATTTACTGGCTTGGGTATGAGCTTCTTTAGCTTCTGCTCGTTACGTTTAAAATTGAATAGTCTTCAAACTTTGATATACCGCGGCTATAGGGTCTGTTCTACCTTCCATAATAGGTATGCATTTGGAATTCGAATTCATTCGTAGTATATTTCAGCTTAATGGTTTTCCATTTTTCCATCGTGCCTTGTGTTTAGTAAAATCAAATGCTTCTTATCTAACAAATTTTCTGAAACTTTGATTGGATGTGATAGTAAGAAAACTATTTATTGCACATTGCCCTATTTTGATAATGCGTCTGAAACTATCTCTAGAGAACTAAAGATATTGTTCATGAAATATTTCCCGAATATAAATTTGCACGTTTTACTGGTAAATAATTTCAATATTGGTTCTTTCTTCAGGTATAAGGACGTTATTCCTGCTCGGATGCGATCAAACCTGGTCTATGAGTTCTGTTGTGCACGCTGTGCATCTACGTACGTTGGAATGACGTCGCGTAACTTATACATCCGGGTTTCTGAACACCGTGGCAGGAGCTATCGTTCTAACTTGCCTCTCTCCAAGCCTCCTCATTCTTCCGTGCGCCTCCATGCTGAACAGTGCGTCGTGGCTGTAACTGAGTGATTTCAGGATACTCGGTTCCACTTCTGGCTGCTCGGATTTGAGAATATTGTCTCTACATATCTTCAAACGAAAACCGTGTCTCAATAATGCGTTCAGTTCATATAATCTGGAAATAGTGAATCGCTAGGCTTTTATGTTCCTTTTGTGTACACTAGGACTAAGTTGTTTCAATCGAGTCCTGTTTTTTCCCCCGGTATAATGTTTGGTCTTGTTTAGGTTTTATGTCTGTCTTAGAATTTTGATATAATAATATGATTTTATTCATTTTTAGTTTTTCGAACTGATGATGGAGCTGGACTCCGAAACGTTCTCAATATCGATATGGTGAATTTGCTTGGTGTTTTCTTTGCTTTAAATTCCTTGTTAACAAAAAACATGCGTTGCCATTAATATGGCGGACCCTGTACAGCGTTTTCCTCAAATGTTTCCGGACTCGTAATCATCATTCCACAAATATATAAAGGTATATCCTCAAATGCTGAGTACTGAAGCCCAATGATCGATTGGTGAACAAAACTGAGTTTAGGGCCCTTATTTATAGCCAAGATTTTATATAAAATATTGTAAAATCGTTATCAATTTATGGGAGCAGAGAAACCCAAGTAAAATGGAAGGATAAAACCACACGTTAGCTGCGCAACATATATACTGACACCGAACGTAAATCGATAATTACTTGTGATTAATGAATATCAACTACGATACACAGAAATACGAACTAAATTGGCACAGAAATTAAAAAGCTACATTCAACTTCAAGATTCAGAATTGATGAGATATAAACGCTATCGATAAAATTCAGTAAAATACCTCAGTAGGTTTTAAAAAATCCTAGCCATTATTACAACTAAAAAAGCATAATTAGTTTATTTTCGAAATGAACGCAAAATTGTTACAAACTTAATTTAATCTCAATAGATTGGTAAATTCAAATTTTAAACAATAAGTACTTGAATTTTCAATTAAACCAAAGGAATTGGATGATAAACCAAAGGTCAAAATATTCAAACGTTTGGAGTCTAGCCAGCTTAAAGTTAAGCAGTTTTGAGTTAAGCACCTATGCTTAATCTGAGCTTTATTCTATTGTTTGACGTCTACGAACTAACTATTGAGTGATTGGACAAAGTCAATAAAGCCGAGAAAAACCTACAAGAGAACGTCCTATAAGAACACGATCACGACAGGAATAGTTAGCACTAAATAGACTAAACTACGCACGCGCGTCAGTTGGGTCGCTAGCGCAGTCACTGACGAGTGAGGCTGACGACTGCAAGCGGAGTAGCACATTCGTAAAAATGAGATTTCAGTTAAATTTTTCAAGTAAGATTAGGAAGTTTTAACGCTGATGTTTCAGTACAAACTCTAATCGATAATATGACGATACAGCGAATCTTAATTACTATTATTGATTAATTCTATCAGCTGCAAAACCTGTGACACTTAACGGTAAATTAGGTTTAGTGCCAACGTAATAAATGTGAACAACAGGAATGACCGATTAGATTGTCATGGAATAAACAACATGTAGCATTGCCATATCGGAATCTAGACACTTTGCGCCGTGCTATATAATATAGTATTTCCAGAAATCAACTTGCGAAAGTATTGAACTATTCATACATAGTACGTGAAGGGAACAAGCTTTTAATATTAGCCTATAATAGAGGATGAATTAGAAATAATAAGAGAAGCATCGTAAAATAATACTGATAAAAGATATAACACGAACAAAATTGACTATTATTTAATTTGTCGCATGTTCTGTACATGGATTTCAGGTCCTCTAAAACACTAATCTATACGAGGGGTTTGATAATTCGCCATCAACTAATCAAATGAGGGCACTATTCGAATCAAATTTGGTTTTGAAGTTCTTAATTCCTTAATTTATGAGGCTTAAATGCTAAAGAATTATGGTTTAAATGGAACGGATGAAATTGTACGTTGATGTCAACACTTTGAATTAAGTTTATTGCCAGTAGCACAAAATGAAATGATAATGAATGGCTATAAAAAACTTATCCAAGAGAACTTAATACATGTAATAAATCACATTAACATCAAGGATTAGTTAGAGACGAATAAAAGAAAACATCAATGGAAAGAAACAAGAATTCCACAAGCTGATCACGAAGTCTCGAGACACTCGATTTTGGTAGACATAAAAAGCTGCCTAACCTCCCGAGTCGTCACAAATTAGCCACACTAAATGAAAGAAATATTCAAATTTTTTATAACAACACAAGCCTCGAAAGATATAATAGGTATTGGAAACAATAGTACAGAATGATAAACGAGAATTTTCGGAGAAATCTCATAAATTAAATGGAAGTAATAGTCAACGTCTTAAAACCTCGATTAAACTTCAAATCAATATCGGGGTATAATTCATTTAGACAAGATCAACATGTTGTCTAATACTGCGGCTCAATGTAAAATTCTAATTGATCGGAATAAAAGAAAACATCACATGTAAAGGTCGATTGAAACCAGAAATAGGAGTTAATCGACGAGAATGTTTAAATAAAATGTCACAAGAAATGGAAAGACACAGAATAGTCACTAAAAACAATATATCGACGCGAATCTTATTTCAGAGTATTATCTTATTATATAAAACATATAAGTATTGTAGAGTATTATCTTATTAGATAAAGTATATTAAAGCTTTAAGTTTTGAGAGATTCTCGGTCAGATCTTACGCAAATTTTTTCAAGCCATTTACGACCAGCAGTCAGACATGGGCAACGTAACTACCATATCCTCCAAATCGTTAGAAAATTCAGCGAAAAGCTTTATCATGCATTTAGAAATCTCAAGGCCCTTCAATCTATCACTTTACGATTGTGATCTTGCATATATTTATGCAGGAAGCTCCAAAAATGTCGTAGAATATAGCTTCAGAAATGACATTAATAGTATCTTAAAGCTAGTTAAAGAGCTATTCAGGACAAACGCTGATGGATTTCATCAGCGAAATTTAATTTTGAAACAAGAAAGGCTCAATACGATTTCCGATGCTTGAGAACATTTCCTACGAATTTACAAGTCTTATTTGGTGAACCGTATTCAAGTACTAAGGACACGTAAAAAAGAAAGCAGCAAAATTTTCGAGTAGGATTCGGAAATTAACTAATTTTCCTCCAACGATGTTCTGTCAAGTATTTCATGCGTGCGATGAATAATACCCACTGGGCTCTCTACTCAAGGCCAGTAAGTGAGAGACACGCAAGACGAATTTTGAATTTTGGTCTTCATTCACAGAGGAAAAATTAGGGCGAAAAGGAGGCCTTGAATTTGGTACTGAGAACAACGGCTGACAAGTTGCGTACTGAGACGAGGTATAAGCTGGAGTTGTGAGAAAAAACTTGGACTCAGATGAGTAACAATGACCAACTGACACTCAAAAGAGTACCGAGGTCCCCTTTTAGTCGGTGGCAGGTTTTCCGGCGAGGGCAGTGAGGGCCGAGAGCTCCGAGGGTTCTGCAGCAAACCTGCTGAATTCGATTTCTTCGCTTTGGCTGTTCAACTGATCTGCAAATAAAATAAATTCTTATATATGCAATTGTTGATCAAGAAAAAAAAATTAGAAAAAATTTAATAGAATTCTCGTTGACTCCAGCAAATAACGAAAATTATTTCATTGCTCGATTTATAAGAAATTCACGCTGACTACAGCAACATACTCCCACAAGAGAAAAATATTGATAATTATATTCAACACGAGGGAATTTAATTTTTTGGGCAACCCGAGAGAAAATTTGGATCCCCTGAAAACTGTCTAAAATCAACAAGTTTCATAACCAAATGAAACCTAAAGAAGGAGTTACTCTCTCATCACAGGTTCAACAGCTGCTAGCGTACATGAGACAACTTTCGCACGCGATCTCACTACTAAATTAAACAAAATCTCAACTATAGAATACCTACAAAAAAAAAAAAAATGCGAACCAAGAACAAAGCAGAAAACCAAGTTCATGACAGCAATGGGTAGAGGCTAGCGTTTGAAAAGGAATCAAGATTCAATTTAAGGACCAATTTTTAAATAATCAGAAACATCAAAGAATTACATAGAATTGAACACAAAAGAATGTACAATAGCTTTGCAAATAAACTGAATCGAAAATATACATAGGAAGAGAAAAGGAGAGACATCAGATCTTGAATGTTTAAAATAAATACAAAACATTACATAAATTAACAAGCATGTATCCGATATGAAGATATAAAAGTGCAATTCTGACAAGTTTACATTAATAGAACATTTATTTCCAGTCGTATGTAGAGCACTGAAAACTGGAATAAGAGATTTGAACTAAAATTAAAGTAATTTGAACCATAAACACACTTACCTCTGGCAAGCAGCTCCCCGTGTATGCTCTGAACGCCTGTTAGTGCAAGGACCGGCAAAGCAGTGGTTAGTGAGAGTGCTAGTGACCACGAGAAGTTAAACCTGTTTAAGTGAATAGTGAAGCGAGTGACCCAAGTGGCTATGGATGAAATATACCGGTACTTGGATTACGTGGGAAGATACAAGGTTTCTTTTAGATACTGAAATTACTAATGAAAGAAGATACATTTGGTTAACAGGCGAGCTCTTCAGAAAAGGCGTTTTTATTTTTAAAGCAGTGCTTAAAACTTAAAAATCAAGACAGTGTACAGTTATATCAGAGTAAAAGAATTTTAGTAATATGTGCAGCTTGCGGTGCAAAATCTTTCATATTTCTCAAGACAAATTACTTACACATATCGACTCAGTATTCCACACGCACAGAGAATTTAATTAACAATAAAAGTTATTAGTACGGCAGCGACAACACACACACAAACCATTCCTCGCCGCGCAGGTGCTTGCTACGCACGCGCCTGTAACGAGACTGCAACGTCCACAGAAGTCTAACGAAATCATTAAGTTCAGCGAATTACAACAGATGCTCAACTCTTAAACCGTCTCAGAAGTTCTGAGAGCGAAGCTGGACAAATAAATTGGGCATGTCTTAAAATTTTATCTTCATATCTGGTGGGAGAAAGAAAGGTCTTGCTAGCAAAAGAATACGAAAGACTTGGTGTTTATCGAATCTATTCAATGTCTTTTGTGCGTTGCCAGCAAAGAATTTAATATACTTTGATATTTAAACAGGTTAAAAAATACAGGTTTTAGGATGCATCCATCTCCCAACAAATGCAATCAGTACAAAACCATAAACAACGGAGGCGTTTCATGAAATTCATTGCAAAGTAAACTTCAAAACTTACATTATTCGTCTTACATAGCGCCGTAGCCCTCACAACGCAATGATAACTCAAGTCTCCTAAAAACAGAACTTAACCTTACGATAGAAGTTTACCTGATCCCCAGAAGCCATGCAGAGGTTCGTATTGCAAACCAATCAATCCTCGCAGCATTAATTACAATGCTATACATGAAAGCTAAAGCTATATATCAAATTCAGTTCTCTCATATATTAATCAGAGCTGCCAGAGAGCAAGAACGTACTCTCCTCACGAGGCCATTTCTTATGAGAGGGCGCGTAGAGGCAGAGGAGAGCCAGCGTGTAGACGTTCCACATGCCATAGACGCCGGTGAAGAAGGCGCTCGTGTACTCCAGCGAGATATCCTCATCCCACTTCCAGCGGCCTTCTGACACCTGCACACATTGACACATTCAAATTGATATTGAACATTCCGTTACGAACTGCTAGACGTGCAAAATTGACTGTTTACAAGCCGTAAATTGGAAAATATGAATGAGCGGGTCGGGCCGGTTAGATATTTTGCCATTCAAGTACATTAAACTTGTCAAAAATTTGTGGCGAAATTGTTGATGCCCCATTACAAGCAGGTATCTAAATTGGGAAATTTTCTCATCTAACTTAAACCAGATGATCCTCAAGTTAAAAATTGTTTTCAATTAAAATTTAAATTAGTCCTTGCGTCAAACGCGAATGCACGTGTTAATTAATCTAAAGCCCTTAACCTTTTAACACTGCGTTAAAATATGACTGGGCTTCTGTCAAGATGTGCTCTGATCGATACCACCATTTGTCATTACCTATACGTCACGAATATTTTCAAAGATCTCAAGAAAAAAATCAAAGTAGAAAATGAGTAGGTATATATGTTCCCAAATAGACTGGAAAAATAACAAACCTATCAGCATCACATTTTCATTCTGCATATGATTCATATGCATAAGAAATTGGAGAATACTAAAAGAGGCAGAAATCGGCCGAGAGTTGTAAAACAAGATATTTATAATAATAACAAGTTCTACGTAGCAATTAAGACCAAATTAAAGTGGCAACTGTAAACGTGATTGGACACACTATTTGAAACGTGTCCTTGAGTACCGGTCTCAAAAGATGGGACTGTAAAGAATAACAGATCAGACAGTAAGCGCCTATTTACACCCTAACAACCGCCTGGCTCAGAGCCCCAAGTTCCACCATCACCTAGTGAGTCCTAGTTCAGTCACCAGTCACCTGGCCCAGCACCCTTAGTCCCACTATCACCTGGCCCAAAGCCCCTAGTCCCACCATCACCCAATGAGTCCTAGTTCAGTCACCAGTCTCTTGGCCCAACACTCCTACTCCCACAACCACCTGGCCCAAAGCTCCTAGTCCCACGACCATCTGGTCCAGCACCACCAGTCACCTGTCCCAGGATGAAGCCGATGACGGTCATGGCGGCGCAGAGCAGCGTAGCCAGCATGAGGGCCTTGAAGCGGTAGATGATGCCTTGATACTTCAGGCGGCGGTTGCTCGACATCGCCGTCAGCGAGTTGCGTTTGGCGCTGATGTTCACAAACACCTGCAACAACAATCAGTGTCTTGACAAACACCGTGCATCAACAATCAGTGTCTTCACAAACACCTGCAACAACAATCAGTGTCTACAAACGCCTGCAACAACAATCAGTGTCTTCACAAACACCTGCAACAACAATCAGTGTCTTGACAAACGCCTGCAACAACAATCAGTGTCTTGACAAATGCCGTGCATCAACAGCCACATTGTGCACGAGAATTTCCTCAAACCACATGAATTAAATACAGGTATCAATTGTGTTATTAGTGCAAGTGATCACACAAGCACACAAGTGATCAACCTCCCGTTAAATCAGTAATAATTGTGAATCGAATTAAGCATACAAAAAGGGCGATTGTAGCGTGCTTTCAAATATATTTGGGGCATTTTCATGTTATTGTGGAACATTGCGTTTGCCAGCTTGCAGCAAAATAACATAGCTGATCAAGTGAATATATTGAAGAGGAGACCAGGACACTAAACATAACACATTGTGCCCAACTGCCCACCTTCCAAATCATGTAGCTGAGGAAACACGTAACATAACACATTGTGTCCAACTGCCCACCTTCCAAATCATATAGCAGAGGAAACACGTAACATAACACATTGTGTCCAACTGACCAACTGCCCACCTTCCAGATCATGTAGCTGAGGAAACACGTAACATAACACATTGTGTCCAACTGCCCACCTTCCAGATCATGTAGCTGAGGAAGCAGAAGTACAGCCCAGCACAGATGCCAGCAAGGATGATGAAGGCCAGCGCCAAGTTCGTGCCAATATCGGTGACCCAGATGGAGTAGAAGGGGTTGGTGAGCTGCACGCCACGCTCGCACATGTCAAAGATGAAGAGACACACGCAGCCGCCAAGCACGGCAGAGAGGTGGCGCCAGTAGGCGCGAAGACGGTTGCGCTCAACTTCATCCTGATCATGGCAGTGAGGGGTGAGAAGTGATGTTTATCATGAGTGATGTTATTGCGGGTGATGTTATGTTATTCTTGGTGATGTTATGTTATTGAGGGTGATGTGTATGATGTCATGCACTGTGTGTGAAGGCATGCACTGTGTGAGATGTCATGCACTGTGTGTGAAGGCATGCACTGTGTGAGATGTCATGCACTGTGTGAGATGTCATGCACTGTGTGTGCAGTCATGCACTGTGTGTCATGTGCTGAAGTCATGCACTGTTAACAACATAAAATAAGAGAGCACTATATAATCAGCACAGAAATCATGTAATTCTTGTCACTTGCAGCTTGTTTCTTATCAATTCGTGGGATGAAGCTATCTTGTTAGAGTAGCACCTTCTTAAACCTAGAGATAATGACAATATTCATGGTCAGACAGCAGCGGAACACGACCCCAAGGATCAACCGGGCCTAGTCGCACCGTTGAAGTCGTTAAGATTTAAATTCAGGCTGGGCTTCGAAATGAGTTAAAAACAATGCACGATATATTCAACTTACCTCAAACTGAAGAGGTTGCATGAAAAAAATGATACAAATGAGCAGCCTATCTTTCAATAATTAGTTACATTCAAGTCTTGAAGGTCATAAATGTTGGAGAAAATTATGAACAAATCTTTTTTGTCAAGCCAAAAAAGTGTAATTTATGGACTGATATAAGAAAATGACTTCAAAATGTACAAAGTTCCATCAATTAGAAGTAAACTCATCATATGAAGTTGAAAATCGAGACAATTTACTTCTCATCAATAGATAAAAGCACATTCGCCAAGTATAATAATGTCAAACAGAAATTCTGACCATGAGATGCTCGCCAGCAAAGATGAGCCAGAAGGACAGGAGTGAGGCGTAGAAGACCCCTTGCCTGATGTCCCCCAGCACCGTCATCCAGGGGCAGTCCACCAGCAGCGTCAGGTATTCCAGCGGCACTGCAATCGTATTTATTCATCAGCAACATAGCGCAGTACCGCCGTGTGGTCATCACTATGAATTTCTAGCGTTGCAGGTGTGGGAATTGATTAAGCTCTATCAACTGTATGTCTAGTATCACACATTCTTGCCAAAATTAAATATCTCTGAGATAAAGAAGCTCAATATAAGAGTTTTCACGTGCACACAACAAATGTTCATAATGCGTAAGAGGGTTCACATGTGTCATAAATGACTATTGCTTAATGATTCAGCATACTTTAAAGATGTCATTTGATAGCCACTATGCCGATAGAGTGAGGCATGGTAGAGAGGCTAGAATCAGTGAGCTGAAATGGTTAAGGAAAGAATAGCTCATAGCAGAGCAGCGCGAGGCAAGTTCCATGCTAGAGGTGAAATGCTTGCGAGGTGAAATGGTTGGGAGGTTAAATGGTTGGGAGGTGAAATGGTTGTGAGGTGAAATGGTTGTGAGGTGAAATGGTTGTGAGGTGAAATGGTTGTGAGGTGAAATGGTTGGGAGGTGAAATGGTTGGGTGGTGAAATGGTTGGGAGGTGAAATGGTTGGGAGGTGAAATGGTTGGGAGGTGAAATGGTTGGGAGGTGAAATGGTTGGGAGGTGAAATGGTTATGAAGTGAAATGGTTGGGAGGTGAAATGGCTATGAGGTGAAATGGTTAGGTAGAGTATGGCTCACAGTTGAGGAGCGTGAGGGCAGCGCCGAGCTCAAGGATGCAGCACTCGAGCAGCGCTGGGGGTCGCGCCAGGAGGCAAATCCTGCGCCAGAACCACACGAGGGCGACGACGACCAGAGGGAAGAAGACGGTCTTGAGGGACACCCAAACCTTGGTGAACCCTCCGTTCTGGTTGATGAACTGTAAAGGGTGTCAATGAAGGTGGGTGGCTTCCTTTTTTGTGGTTGCAAGAAACTAATTTCACAACACATGCGTGTACACAACAGCTAATTAATTATGATGAGTGTATACAACAGTGCCTCCCAGTGCCTCACTATCACAGCACACACCTTGGTTAACCCTCCGTTCTGGTTGATGAACTGTAAAGGGTCTCAATGAATGTGGGTGGCTTCCTTTTTTGTGGTTGCAAGAAACTAATTTCACAACACATGCGTGTACACAACAGCTAATTAATTATGATGAGTGTATACAACAGTGCCTCCCAGTGCCTCACTATCACAGCACACACCTTGGTTAACCCTCCGTTCTGGTTGATGAACTGTAAAGGGTGTCAATGGAGGCGATTGGCTTCCTTATTTTGTGGTTGCAAGAAACTAATTTGTGCTGTCAACTTAAATTGAAAAACTGACAGAAAAAGTGGAAGAGATATTAATCAGTAGAATGAAGAATAAATGTTATGTTTCTAATACTAGAAAAGATAGCTAATACAGTTCAATTCTTATAATAATGTTCATAGAGGTCACTTTTACCATATAAAATTAGAATGCTCATTAAAGAAAGATGAATACTTTTTAGAAGAAGTATATTAAGAGATAGCAAAATAGCAGGAAATACTCACTGCAACCATGAGGTTCTCCAGTCTAGAAAGTCCTCTGTTTACTTCCTTGCCAGCAAGTTTGTTAGGGAGGCGCAGGTTCAGGAGGTAGAAGTCGTGATGTAGAGAGCCCAGCTCAAACAGGGGGATCAGCGAGCAGCTGTACTGGTATCCAGGCTTCCTGTGTTCCTGCCAGAAACACACATAATTATTCCTTTATTAAGATTTTTGCAAACAACAGCAAGGGCAAATATCAACATGGTAGAACTATCCACCTTATTGATTAAATCAAATCTTTATCTAAAAGCAGTGACAGAATCTCAAACCTAAATATAATAACGTTGAAAATTTTTTGGATAAGCCAAGCAAACAATTGCTAACCCATGAACCAAATATGGCTAGTTAAGATGCCTGAAGGTTTTTTTTCAGACAGGAGGCAACTCACAATAATGTTCCACAGATAATCATTTGCTAGACACACATCCATTATAATATAGCTTCTGATGCAAAACTATCAAAAGTATCTCTGGCATTATTGAGGGGTGAATTCTCAACTAGTCATATCTGTCCACCAGTACTTGGAGAATTTTTCTGGATATTGCATGGAAATAAGGAATAATATACGTTTTTCTGAATGCACTCATCATGATATAGGTAGCCTTGCAATGGGAAGCACTGGTAACATGCTACAGCATAGGAGCTGTGTGGTGTGGTGAACTCTCATGCCCAGCAATGCAGGTTCAAGTCTAACTTGAACAAGTTACGTCGAGAAGCTGAGCTTATGGCCAACTCAGCCATTTGTCCAATTCTGGCTGATAGATGAGTACCACATACATACCTGGTGTTGTGTAATGCAAAAGGTTTGTGCTGGGTCAGTGAGCTAGTATTGGTCATGGAATAACCTCAAGTTATGTTAGTGCCCAGAAGAAGTGATCTATATCAACCCTCCCTACCCTAGTTCCAACTCTAGGAGGAGTAATCCACACACACGTAGCTAGAGCATCTCGGTATACGATGTGAGGGCAGTCTGCAGGTTATCATGAGAGTAATAGTTTGCCTGCTGATGCATTGTGGCGAGCAAGATTTAATGTGATTGAGTAGTTACCGCCAGAATGGAACATTCCAGTTTTCGTTCCTCCACCGAGCTGGCAAGAGGTGTCCACTTATCATCAGGATCTCCCTTATTTTGGTAGGCAAGACGAGCATCCACTGTCAACTGAGTCTCAATGTCTGTTGGAATGTTAGATTAAAACTTTGGGGATTGCACAGTATACATATCTTGTTTTTACTCACTTCCAACAGTACCATAACTGATATTGTAACAATAACTGCAAGTTTATAATGATAGCAAAATGAACACTAAACATTATAATAATCAATTAATCAAATTCTTATCAGCAAAAAAATTATGCACAAAATATGGTTTTGTGTCATTGAATTAGAGACTTGGAAATCATTTCTTGCACAACTGATTTGAGACTTGGATTAAGTACAAAGACCAAATATATTTTTAACTCTCAGATATTTATCATCCATCCTCTAGACTAACATCAATTTAGAATGCAAATGAAAGACAGTGAATTAAAACCTAGCAAATAACTAGAAACAAATAACCATAGAATAGTAGGAGTTATAAATAATACTTTTACTTGATTTCTAGTCAAATTTAAACAACCCCCACAAGAAACTGAGACCAAGCATTATACATAATAAATAACTTGAGTAATAATTTTTCATAATTTTTCACATAGGTACCTAATTGGAAACCTCATTTACACTGTCAGGAAATTACTTGCAAGCACTTTTCTAGGTATTCCTACCATGCTGTGAAGAAGGTTGCTTGCCAGTATCATTTTCATCATAAAAGACCTCTGGGATAAGAGTGCCAATAAGATTCTGCTGCCATCTTGAGAAATCCAAGATTGTTTTTTCTCTAGGAATAGGGACCTGGAGCCGAAAAAATTAAAGAGAGAACAATCAACTCAAGGGACATTAAAGAGCTTGAACATCTTGCAGAATTTCCCTAAACTATTCAACATACTAGCTGCAAATGGGATGTATTTAAGAGACCACATCATTGTTCACAGGATTCCTTCCAAAAGTCATTCAATCTCCATTCCAAGACATTTTAATAATGTTTGCAAAAGGAATGCACATACTCTGGAAATGAAGGTTAAAAACTATGCTAAAGCCACAATACAGTGAAAACCATTATAAATGCAGATACATTATATATAATGCAATGTGAAATAATTTGGATTTATGATCTGAACCACTCCCAAAACTAAAGCATGCCCAAAATTTATCTCCCATGGTACAAGAATGCATTCTCACTGACCTGAAAGACAAAGATGATATCATCTGCAGTTATTCCACTCTCCAATTCATCCAAGGAATCAAAAGAGTGGCACATTTGTTTCACAGGCCGAGACTGATACCATTTGCTGCTGTTGTAATTTCTATCATAACACTTGGTGCCAAGGACAGTAGAAGCTGATGTAGGGGCAGGTGCTGAAAAAAAAAACAGTTTCAGAGTACTTAGTAAGTAGCAACAAGGCTGGGGTCTCCACATCATATATATAATAGATAGTATATATTAAAAATGCATTTCATGGCCCACTTCAAGTTTCTTTCAATAGAGAAACTTCTTTGATATTATCTGTATAATATACTATCCAGTATCCACTCCAGGACTGAGTACAAGAGAGGCACTGAGTACCAATGAAGAAAGAATGTGTTTATACAAGTGTTTTAGTTGTGATGGAAGTATGACAAAAACTGGAAGCTGACAATGAAGGAAAACAAGATTATTACGTTAAGTGCAGCACGACACACCAGCTCTGGGAGATGGTCTAAAAGCAGCCAAGTCTGCAGATAAAACGGCATTTAATTGAAGATATCCTAGTAAATTTGTAGGTTCTGCAGTAAAGATTAAATTTTATTTTTTTAAATACATTTTCAAATTTATTGAGGTTGTACTGCCATCATAAATTTCTGTCTACAAATGCAATAGAAAGAAACTAAATTGCAGAATTAGTCTGGAAAAAACCCTGCAATCCACCAGTTGGTTGTGCCTCACTTAACATATTCAAGAAGAAATGATGCATTATGATGAACATTAACATTAAGACTGCACAATGCTTGAATGCTTAGCTGTTCCTAATAAGAGTTTATATATACTACTAGTATTGTACAATTCCAGTTCCTGAAATTTAAATGATTGCCATCTGATTAGCCTCAAATTCATTGGTTCATTTATACATTCATTAAGTACCTAGTTAGCTAATTCATCAAGTGATCATTTTCAACTGCAACTGGATATTTTTTCCCTAGTATGAAAGAGAAGCATGCCAAGCAGGCAATTTTTGCCATAGTTATAACATTGATGGATGATGGATCATGGATGTCAAAGAAATGAGAGAAACAGAGCAATTTTACCAAGATGATCAGAAAACTACCAGTAAATTAATATTTTTACAACACTTCTCTTTAACTTCACTTCTTGTTTGTCTGTCTGTCTGTCTGTCTGCTACAAATCTTGTAATCAAAATTTAACACACTTCTACTTATTCTATCGATCTGAAATTTTGCATACTTGTTTAAAGTTGGAGACAATGCATGAATCAAATGTCAAAATAAATGATTTTAAAAAGTACTAAAAAAATTTTTTTTCAATAGTAAAAATTGAAAAAATAATTTTGTCAGCTACAAATCTTATAACTGATCATATTGGACACACTTTTACCTGTCTAATTGTTCTGAAATTTTGCACACTTGTGTGATGTCAGAGCCTCAGAGGCAATGCACGAATCAATTAATAGAATAAATAATTTTGAAAACAAATTTTATAAATTAAAAAAAATTATATATTAAAAAATTGAAAAATATTTTTTTTAATATTTGGAAATTAAATGAGAAATTCATGGTACATCTTTAAGATTGGAGACACTGGATTCTTTGGAAGTGTTGACTTTAAAAAGTAATTTTTAAACGTATATTATTTACTTGCAATTTTCAGAAAATTTCGCCCAATATTCTAGATTAGGTTAATTTTGACCTAATCAATTAGGTTGATTTTGTTTTGGTCTTATCTTTGAGTCGGGCGAGTCCTATCATCCTATGAGCCATTCTGAAAATTGGGAATAAGCCACCAATAAATACAATGAAAGTACATATGTATCATTGCATGCAGTTAATTTCAACTGCTTTAATGGCCTTTGCCTAATTTTCCTTTTAACAAAATTTAAAAAATTATACTATTAAACATTTGAGCCAGTATTCTAAAATTTACAAGCAAAAAAGGCCTAAAAATAAGATAATTCTTAATCATCTTAGTATGATAATTAATTAATTTTAATTGGGAATTGCAGATTGCAGCAAATGAGCAACAAGCAGGTGCCCACAAAAGGAATAAAAAATAATAATGAACATGCCTACTTAGGTATTGTCTCACAGTCTCACACCAACAGTCCGACTAACAGTCACACTGAATGACTGATAGTCAGCAAGCACAGTAACTACTGGTAACTGGATGATGTTGCACAGTACTGGATGATGTTGCACAGTACTCTTTTCATTGATTTTGGTATAATTGCCCAATATTTTAAATTAATACTCACCAATAAGGCCTCCCAACAAGAAGCAGCATAACTGACAAATCATCAATAGGGCTATGAGAACACTCAATTTCCGTCCACTCAAGTTTTCAATGATTGCACCCCCCATTATAAAAGCAGTTTTTTTTATGTGCTACCAGAAATTTCGCTTCTACGAGCTACTGAGAACAAAATAATTGAACAGGATCACGTTTGTTGTTCAAAAAAACTGAAGCGGCGTGCCACCGACAGATTTTGCTTCTTTGTTGTTGTTCTTCAGTGGGTTGACAGCGCGCTGCGCCTCGGGAGATTCAGTCAGCGAACTGTTGTTGTTGATTGTTGGCGACTTGACGAGTTATAAAGAAGTCGCAAGTTGACGCAACAAACTGTTATTTGTTATAACTTAGGGTTGAAAGAGCTGGTTTACACTGAATAAGTTTTCAACAGTTATGAAGTTTCGAGGGCAAAATAATGAGGCAAAAGGGGGCAGTAGGCACTTGGCAGTACCTCTTCCCCAATATGTACCAGCAGGACTGAGCGGTGAGCGCAAGAGCTCCGTGTAAGTTTAAAGTTTGTTCGGCGACGCAGCTGAGAGTGTATTTCCTTATACTCTGGTGAAGAGATGAGGTAGTGATGTGTCTGGGTCTTAGCATGCAAGGCATGATGGTGAGGCCGCAAAAAGGTTGTCGGATTTGGTGAAGGGCTTTGTAAAGAAAGACGAAATTGTGCAAAGAGAGTTTCAAATGTACGAATTTGCAGCCGCTGATGCCCAAGGTCCAACAGCTAGATTCATTGCCCCCAGGGCGAACTGGCCACGGACTGGTGCCCATTTATCTTGCATAGAATTTCAAGCTCCATAATGTGTAATAGAATAGACTTGGGCCTCGGAGAATTTGAATGATAAGTCTGTGTTTATGGCAGGGATTTAAGCGCTATCATTTGCAGGGAAATAAAGACGGGATTGCCAGCCCAGTACCCACAAATTGGGGTGGCCCAGCTGAGAGGGAGCCATCAGTGAATATGAGGCAATACCCTTAGAATCGATTGACACAGTTGTCGTTGAAGATCGCCGATGCTGCTCATTTTCTTCCCAAAAGAGAGTGCTGGAGAAATCAAAGTGAATCAGTAGGGTGATAGAGGTCAATGGATCGGCAGGGTTTGTTAGTAGCGAGTGAGAATGTCCAGGGAACATGAGCTAAAGATAAGCTTTTGTGGCAAGGTGCGAAATGGAGCAATGTGGGCTCAAGACTCGGACAGTAAGGTTTGTTGAGTATTGCTGGGTTGTCGGTAGGCCTTCGGTCTCATCTTTACTGTATATCAGTCCCGGCGTTAGAGGAGGTGCACTGGATTAGCTGAAAGGCGATGCAAAAGCTAGAGGTAGAACAAGGATGTGCTTCGGTTCCAGAGTATTTCTGGTGGGAGCAATCCAGTTTCACAGTATAAGTGGTAGCAGGGGTGCAGATTTCAACGATCCAATGATCAAACGGTCTGCCACGGAGTGAATTACGTTGAGAGGTGTTGGTGATGCTTAGCAGTAGCTACATTGAGAGCCCATTGCCTGTTTTCAGGCCTGATAGGAACCAAATTGGGCGTCGATCGAACCCCAAAAATTGGGGAGTCTTCAGAACCTTCGGGATTTTCAGCGCTTTAGGCATTCGGTCAGAAGGTAGTTAATGCGGGCCTTCCAGGTGATGATCGGAGAACCAGAGCAGGGCCCGGACGGCGGTTCTGAGGCGTTTGAACGTTAAAAACAGGAAGCAACCACAGATTTTTTTTATTGATATCATATCAATAAAGGAAAATTGGAAGATTGAGTTTTTGGATACCAGTCATCTGATGCCCGACATGTATAGGGATGGGATGAATATAACGTTTACGTGTGAATAGTTGGAATGCCTACTTGGCCGGATTCACATATACATATAGACCTTGATTCCAACCAAGTGACAAACGAGTCAAAGGCTTTGTGCAGTCTGGTTTCCCGCTGCATCAACTTCGTCTGCCACCACATACATAGTGATATCAGCAGTGTTGATATTCGGTAGAGATGGTATGTCATTGATGAGCACGTGGAAAAGCAGTGGGGATAAAAGGAAGACCTGCGGTGCTCTGGACTTGGTGCGATTCAAGGAGGATGAGCATCGCGCAATTAATACACAGAAATAACTTATATTCAGCGTGGACTGCGACAGTGAGCAGTGGAATTGAAGCAATGGGCTGTGGGTTCGATCCCAGCTACCGACGATAGTTCTGGTCAAATAGACCAGGTTGCCGAGCGATTAAGCAACGCAAAATTGAAGCAGTTAGTTGCGTGTTTGAGACCGGCAGCAAGCTGTGAATATTCTGCGATGGACAGAATTATCGACAAGTCTAACGACCTATTTAACGCAGATACCGTTATACCAATAAGATCAAAGTTAACTACTATAAGAACCTGCCTGATACGCAGGGCTGTCTAGAACTCGTGCTCAAGCGGCGCTAGCGCTCCTTTTGTTTAAAGGCGACGCCAAAATCCAAACAGATGAGGCAAGAAATGCCGTTTGGATTCTAGGTGTCAAGATAGCTGTCAGATATGAGCCTCTCCATTATCTTCCATGCATGCATAAAAAAAACTGATTGACCGATTAGCGGAAAGCTGGCCTGATTCTTCTGAGGCTTGGGAATTGGGATGACAAGTAGTCTTCTACTCGCAGGACACTACTGCAAGTCGGAATGACTGTTTGGCGAGGTGATGGAGGGCTGTATAAGGATTTCGGGGCAGATGGAAAAGAAATGCGTTGTGCATTAGGTTGGACCTTGATGTTGAGCGAGTTTTCAGTTAGCGCATGACCCTTGTGAGATTCTCATGTGTGGGCCGACAATGTTATGAAGTTTCGTCCTCGCACACAGGAGCCATGGTGATTGCATTATCCATTTCCACCGTAATCTTGCTAGTGTGCGCAAGTGTATAGTTTGTTGCCAAGGCTAAAGAAGTTAATTTTAGGAGAGCCGAGCGTAGTGTCCGTTGTGAGTGGAATAGCTGCAGAGGGGATTATGCCGGGCACCGTCCGAAGCATCAAGAACGTGGAACGAGGGGTCTGAGGGTTTATAAGGTTAAAAAACTTTGACAATGACTAATTTTTTTGCAGCCTCAATTATTGTTTTCGCCTCTTGTGTCTTAAAGGTGTAAGGGTAAGCTGTCTTGTTTGAAGGAGTTGGGTGACAGTAAAATAGTTGCGTGCTAACCTCCTCGCATGTACCGCCTCAATAGTCTTATGACCACCACGGACATCCCGGCCGATGTGGGGGAACTGACTGCCACAGCGGGAAGTGTGACTTTCTGTGTTCCATCCGCGTAGAGGAGAATGCTATGCGTGATTATTGCAGGTTATTTTCCCGGGGAACGGGTTTCTTCGAGAGAACTGTCAGCTAGGTAGCCCACTCTTCGACACAGCTCGCTTGATGAGGTGATGTAAGCAGACTTAATCCTTAGTGGTGGTGATGGTGATTGTGGTCGTAGTCTTTTTCTGTAGTAAAAACTGAGTATGATCGCTGCCCTGGACCAGTCCAGGTAAAATGGCTTTAGCTCTACTATGTATATATAGCTGAGTACTTAAAGCTTTCTGAATTAAAGTGCCCACTCCTGGCTACTCGCCACTGGAGACGGTAGTTCTAAATCTAAAATAATTATCCGCTGATATTATCATATCATGATGTCGGCGCTGAAGAATAGGCCCCATGTGGCCTGTCGCCGATTCTTGTAAGTTTCGTGACTTGTTCAGAGGAAATCTAAAAACAGGTCCTCCGACCGTATCTTTTCCAAACTGACAATAGTCTAAAATAGCTACTAGACTTCCACCGGGTTCGCTATGGTGCTAAAATGGGATAAAAACATTCCCAGTGTTCGCTATGATGCTAAAATGGGCTAAAAACATTCCCCGTGTACAAACACCTATAGTTATCACAATACGTATAAATCCGTCCTATCTTAACTGTCCTGGTTGCAATAAAAAACAATTTTTTTCACGCTAATTTGTATTGAAAACAGTTACACGACCACTCACACATACTTCATGCCATCTGAGACCAAATTTTAATGGCAATCGGGATGGGATAGGAATCCACGTCTAAATATATTTACCACATAGTTCATTACCTTATTACCCCACAACTCTTGATTTGCAGTGCACCAATAGAGGTGTGTTGGCCCAATTCTTTCTTCAACGCTTCTGACACTAGTCGTCGGTTACATAGAGCCTGCAAAGATAATTCTCAAGTCGCGTACTGTCGGAGCTTATGACCAGGCAGTGTGTGAATATGGCTAACAACACGCCCACTTTTAGTTTGGGTGGCAGGAACGATTCCTGTCATCTGCTTCCTTAAAATTATTAGAGCGCTTAAATCTTCATCTCAGCAGCTTCGGTGATGACTGCCGGAAACCAGACCAAGCGGCAAAGTTACTTCGGCGCTAGTTCAGCGTCAAATAGTTACTATTGCTAGCCTTACTCCGTAAAATCTCCCGACAAAAACGTAAAACGGATGTTGCCACCAGCAAGGTACGTAGAACTTCCTCTGATAACAGCAATCTCGTGTTCCACACGGGACACACTTCCCACACTCTTACTGCGGATCGAGTTCAACTGGCTGGTAAAATCTGCCGATCGACTTCCTTAGAAACCTGTGAACCAGCGAAGAACCATGAATTATTTTCTCATTAATATTTATTTACAACCCGCGATGACTTGAAGCGGCGTTAAGTTAATCGGGATATAGCGAGGGATTGATAATAAAAATATAATAATAGCGGTTTCAGCGTTTATTAGGCAGGCCGTAGGCCTGTCGCCAATTCTTAACATCGCAGAATATTCACAGCTTATTGCGGTCTCGAACACGCAACTCACTGCTCCAATTGTGCTTAGCTTAACCGCCCAGCCTCCTTGCCGATTCTGACCAGAAACTGGCGCACAGAGCTGGGATCGCACCCGCGCCTCTCTGCGCCAATCCTGGTACTCCTGAACTGTAACCACTGGGCCACCCTGCTGTACCTGGTGTACCTGATGCAATTTCAGAATTCAGCAGGAAGAGATTTGTGATTTCTATATTCTAATTTAAAGATCTGAAAGAATTTTTTATATTTTTGACTGGCAATTTAGACCGATGATTCCTCCACCTGGCAGCCCAGTTCATTACGACCCCGCGATAATGCCATCGAATTTCTGCCCAGACATTTCTTTCCTTTCTTATAAGAATAATGGAAGTCTTATAGGAGAATAATGGCCCAGGAAGTTCAGGAGCGAATAGCATTGTACAGAAATGAAAAATAATGATCTGAGAGAGCCGCATGGAAAAAAACTCAAAATGTTTGGGACACCAATTGTGATAATTGAAATTATTTTGTATGTTTAAATTCAAAAAACGGGACTTTTGAAGCTAGTAGAGAAGAAGCTATGTTTTGCGAGGTTACAAACCCTTTAACGGAGACGTATTCAATACGCTACAGAGTAATTTCCCATGGACACGAGTAAAAAATAATGATTTAAATCTCAACAAATGAAATATAATGAAAATAAATATAGTGGCCAAATTCAACGCCGAGTGAGGAACTCGAGCCAACTTAAATACTAAGAAACGTCCGATTGCTGGAAGAATGAACTGTTCGTTCACGGCGGTACTGGTACGCTTCATAAGACAAGACTGCATCACTTGATTCAGTCTGAGCTTTGCCACTGATTAAAATCTCGCATCACCAAAGCATGGACAGGGAGACTAAACATGGAGCCCTCAGTGCAACATTCAACATCATAAATCAATAGTCTTATTCAATCTCATGGAATTTCAGGAGGTTAATTGTGACGCCGTTCGTCACTCGTCAGATTAAACGCACTAAGTTTTCTGATCCTCATCTATTCTTTCTTCAAATCTTCACTCATCCCTGCGTTCACTCCACAAGTGCGTGGAAAATATCGCAAAGATCAACGAAATTATAACCATGTGAACGCAGCGAGCCCTCAAGAGGTGGCC
>NW_025930868.1:0-342 GCF_000764305.2 Hyalella azteca
TGGTCCACAATTGATTCGATTTGTAACACACCTAAATTTTAGTGAGGAGGACTTGAATAGTCTCGAAACAATACTTACACAAATTAAAAAATAATGCGTTTTTCTATATTTATTATCCTAACATTTTGTTCGATTATCGGTTTTTCGCAGCAGAAAAACGCTGTAAAGTTTAATCTGGTCGGACCATTGTCAAAGTTGTATTCGGTACAGTATGAAAGAATGCTTTCAAATCATTGGTCGTTTAATAATACCTTTTTTTACCGCCAAAAATCACTTATTCCTTTTGGGAAACCGATAGATCAGTTGGCCAAAACCCATGGTGTAGGCCTGACGGGAATAAAG
>NW_025930869.1:0-521 GCF_000764305.2 Hyalella azteca
CACAGCCTCATACCTCAATGCTGGCCTCATCACAGCCTCATACCTCAATGCTGGCTTCATCACAGCCTCATGCCTCAATGCTGGCTTCATCACAGCCTCATACCTCAATGCTGGCCTCATCTCAGCCTCATGCCTCAATGCTAGCCTCATCACAGTCTCATGCCTCAATGCTGGCCTCATTTCAGCCTCATGCCTCAATGCTGGCTTCATCACAGCCTCATGCCTCAATGCTGGCTTCATCAAAGCCTCATACCTCAATGCTGGCCTCATCACAGCCGCATGCCTCAATGCTGGCCTCATCTCAGCCTCATGCCTCAATGCTGGCTTCATCACAGCCTCATGCCTCAATGCTGGCTTCATCACAGCCTCATACCTCAATGCTGGCCTCATCACAGTCTCATGCCTCACTGATGGTCTCATCATAGCCGCATGCCTCAATGCTGGCCTCATCACGGCCTCATGTCTCAATGCTGGCCTCATCACAGCCTCATGCCTCAATGCTGGCCTCATTACAGCCTCAT
>NW_025930870.1:0-1343 GCF_000764305.2 Hyalella azteca
TACGACCGCCGCACCAAATGAAATGAGTCTTTTTATGGCCAATATCGGTGACAGCTGAGCACGATATTAGTGCTTCTGAATATCATGCGCTGTTCCTTCAGTGCATCTGGACCTGATTAGACCGTCGGCCCTTTCCCCTTACTCTATTATGTTTCTGCTAGAAGGTCAATTATTGATATATGTGCTCAATTATTTGTTATTTTCTGACATTTATTAACTATGCATAGCTGAATGGGCAGGATTTTTACCGAGTTTCATAATAAAAAATATTCTTCTGATTGTCTCACCGTGTAATAAAACTGCTCGTAAAATTGTATTATGTTGCTAGAAAACTACACGGATTTTCGAATCGTAAGAATAGAATTAAAATTTAGTTGATTTACTTGATTACCGAGACATATTAAGCCCTATTTTATTTTTAAGGATGTCGAATTTTATTGGCTTTGTAATTGAAGTTAGTCAGTTCAATCGTATTAATATCCATCTGCACGAATTTGCATCTGTGAAGAACAATTCGTGAATAAAATAAAAGTGAAATCCGAAATTTAGGCTTTTATTTCGATGTTAACTCGTACGCGGCAATGCTAATCTTTCATTGAATGCTATGACTGAACAAACGAATTTTATCGATAATGATCAACATGAATTCAAGAAAATATTTCATTAATTACACTGTAACATAACTTCTCAAACTTTTCCGCACTTTATGAATCATTATAGTTTCAAAAATGAAAATTTAATAATGAATACATTTTTAAATCCATTACAAATAATTTTAAAGCTATTTATTACGGTTAATTTATAAAAAAAAACTAGTAATGACTAGCCTCGGCACGCGACTCACGACTCTTGTAGTTCCTTATTCGAGCGTCCTCTCCATTTATTGTAATGCGTCCTCTCCATTTATTGTAATATTGAGGAAATTTATTACGCGTTATTTACGCAATTTATTACGCGTTATACTTCTCTATTAATTTTACAGCAATTTTTAGTCCGTGATAATCAGAATTTCAATTTCTCTTCGCGAATAAATTTGTTAATTTGACACGATTAATACAAATTACTTTGTAAATTTTCTATATTGGAATTCACGCCACATTTTTGAGGCTGAAAACCTTTACTGGAAACGCATATAAATGCATATAACGAAATGTGTATAATAAATAAAAATATTCCCTCAATTGTGGGTAATTTTTATTGCATTTCTTAAGGGCGTGTTCATTTTTAAGACGCGAGGGTCGGTCCCTCAAGTTGCCTGCCTCTATGCTCCCTCCATACAGCCATGTTCCTTGCTGCAAGTGGACGCTCTCCTGCGTACCAAGTGTGGGGTTCACCCTAATCTT
>NW_025930872.1:0-536 GCF_000764305.2 Hyalella azteca
CATAGAAAATGGAAAAATTTTATGTAAATTTCAACAAATTACGAGCTAACCAACACAAAGACTTGATACTAACCATAATTTATCTCAAAATGCATTGAATAAATGCTTTTGAACATAGAAAATGGATAAATTTCATGTAAATTTCACCAAATCACGAACTAACCAACAAAAAACTTGATATTAACCATAATTATTATAAAAATGCTAGGAATAAATGCTTTTGAACAAAGAAAATGGAAAAATTGTATGTAAATTTCATCAAATCACGAACTAACCAACGAAAAACTCGATACAAACCATAATCATTATCCAAATGCACGAATAGATGCTCTTACCCTGACGTGGTCCCGACGACGCAGCATCTCCAGAGATCTCTCTTCCTTGCCACGCAGCAAAGCCAGCAGATTCTCCTGGCTCTGAAGGAAGAGGTCTCTGCTGGCACGCCACCTCCGCAGATTCTCTGCGTTCTCTGTAGCTCTTTTCTTGCTGATCTCTGTACGGTACATTGCCCAGCGCTCTGCTAAACGCTGCAGAGA
>NW_025930873.1:0-421 GCF_000764305.2 Hyalella azteca
GTGAAACTTATATTTATTTCACATTTTTCATTAATTCTCAGAACCGTCTCATATTTGTCAGTGAAACTTATATTTATTTCACATTTTTCATTAATTCTCAGAACCGTCTCATATGCGTCTGTGAAACTTATATTTATTTCACATTTTTCATTACTTCTCAGAACCGTCTCATATTTGTCAGTGAAACTTATATTTATTTCACATTTTTCATTAATTCTCAGAACCGTCTCATATTCGTCTGTGAAACTTATATTTATTTCACATTTTTCATTACTTCTCAGAACCGTCTCATATTTGTCTATGAAACTCATATAAATTTCACATTTTTCATTACTTCTCAGAACCGTCTCATATTCGTCTGTGAAACTTATATTTATTTCACATTTTTCACGTATTTACAAAGTATTTGTCAGACCGTACA
>NW_025930874.1:0-359 GCF_000764305.2 Hyalella azteca
TGCGGCTAATATTTATTTAAAAAAATTAACTCAAAAGGATGTTGAGCATCTAGAAATAAACAGCAGATTTCTAATACTTAATTACTTTCAAAGGCGGATTTGTGCAATTTTTCTATTAGCAAAAAACTAAATATTATATGGGTCCCTAAAATAACGTACCAGGCTACTTTCGAGAAAAATACTCCCGTGTATATGTAGTGCTCAGATTTACTTTTACCTCTTGCATAGCTTTTCTTTTCTCTTGCTCGGCGTCAGGGTTGGCAGTGATTAAATCAAAATGATTAAATCATGTGATTAAATCACTTGATTTTTTTTATAAAAAAATCATGATTTTTTTTGATTTTTTCGATTTTTTTGAT
>NW_025930875.1:0-654 GCF_000764305.2 Hyalella azteca
CTTCACACACCACACACACGACGTGTACTTCACACACCACACACACGACGTGTACTTCACACAACAGAAGGTAAACTGTTGATGAGAAGCGGGCCAGTGCAGCTTGCATATCTGGCGACCAGCGTAAACATTGTATAGCTGCTGTAAAACTACTGCAGCAGCTGCTACAGCGATGCAGTTACTGAAAAAAGCGGTAGCTACTGATATAGAGCTGCTGCTGCTGCTGCTATTGTGCTGTTGCTACTGCTGCTCCTGCAGCTATAGATCTGGTGCTGTTGTATGAAGTATCCCACTCAATCATTCTCAATCGGAAGCCATAGAGCTTGCTTTGTTTTGTTCAGCACTTGTGTTGCCATCGTTCCACTCGTATCCATGTTACCGGACTGAAAACAGCGTCCGTTCTTCCAGTTTTGGTGCTGCGCCAAGTCCATGTAGGGGATGGGAGGGAGGCGGGCAATGTTTGCAGAAGTCATGGGAACTGCTGGGCTCTTATTCACTGTTTGCACGGCCCGTTTGCACCATGCTAATGCTGCGAATTGATGCAATCGGCAGTGCAAATACTGCGCCGCGCTCAGCAATCGGGGGTTTAAAGACTGCGACGCGCTCAGCAGCCGGCAGTGTAAAGACTGCGCCGCGCTCTGCAATCGGGGGTTT
>NW_025930876.1:0-49884 GCF_000764305.2 Hyalella azteca
TTAATTAATAGTGAATAACGTCAAACTTATCAATTATTCTAACATTTAGGGTATGCAAGTGGTATCTGTCGTACTAAGAGAAACTCTCCTGTCTGGTTACTTTAACTATACCGCTCTACATAAGACCATAATTTCAGCCCGTGTAGTGAGACTTCCTGAAGCTTAACTAACTTAGAATTGTGGCAACGTAAACAATACATGAAATTGAAGGTCAGCTTTAAGTTACGAAAACTACAAATATTGCGAAAATATAAAACACACTATATGGTATCTAATAAATAATGCGGTAATGTAGTTAGTTTCACGTATATATCATTCTCGTCTAGAAAACAATTCTCATATTCACCACACAGACGGCATCCAACAATAATTTTCCTTCTTAATATTGCTGATCGGAAGTATTTCTTTATGGATTATTAAGAAATATATCATCAACCATTTTGATTATATATCAAAATTTGTCTTATGAATTCTAAATATTTGTTCGCAATTTATTAAGAAAAATTAAATTTTCTATTTGTTTATAGAATACCACAGAGAAATTTAGGATTCATTTCGCAAACTAAAGTGCAATTTTTTTGAATAAAGAATTAATTTCGAATAAAACATTACTTGCATCGTTTAATTCTTTTCTAACATAATTTGAAATAGTTTTACTTTTCCTAACGGAAAATAACCTAACTAATAAACAAAGACCAAGACGTAACGACAAAGAACTGGCTATGAATTCAGAGCTTTACTACGAACTTGAAACACTGCAATGTTCGTTATAGGTTGTTTTGCAACACTTCAAGTTCAGAAAACTTGAGACTCTTGAGAATCGGAACAATTTCGGATTATAGTTATATTTTAGATTCTAAATACTTTAGAATCATAATACAAGAGAATCCAAACAATTTATAATCGAAATACAGAATACTGCAAAATTTCCAGACATATTATTTCGGCATTTCAGTTAAAATTTATAGCATTTTTTCGTTCAACATAACCCTATATAACTCTCATAAGTCTATAATTAAACAAGTTACTTCTAGATCGCCTTTGCATGAGCTATTTTTAAATTTAAAGCATTCCATTCTGAAAATGTAGAATGAAGCGAGAACTTTCAATAACCACTTTGGAATAGCTAGTTCATCGCTTTCGAATAAACGAAATCGTTCAAAATTGTGCGAAATGATTATAACGCGTTCAAGTTCTTGTCATGGACTGCATTTTATTTTCTGAGACAAATTCTGCTTTCTTCCTTTCTTCAAGAGATCAGCTAACCCAGCCATGCTTGAGGTCACTCGGAATTTTTTACCTTGATGAACTCCTTGATAATTTTATCCCTTGTATGCTATTTATGGTCTTGCGGCTTTAGTTTTGTTATCAGTAATGACGTCAGAGGGGAAAGTTCACTACATCACGTCACGCTATTCGCTGCAGTCTGGCCCGCAACGCTTGCATTGGTTTCACTTGGCTTGCTTTGGGGTCACCGTTGCAGCTTGATGCAGAGACGCGCCGAGACACACCCGTTCACAGTCAGCATCTCCGACCAACTGAAGCTCCGTCCCGTGGCCAGATCCTCCAGGTGACCTGCGCAGCGCAACCATCGGTCGCCTGTTTACGCTGCAGAGTTGTGGCACTAACGATGATGCTCTTATTCCTGGAAATTCATTATAAATCATGATAACGGATGATAAATAATTTTTTAACCAATAGAAATGACGATAAAAGGAGGATACTTGCAAACAAAATATGATTGGTTTTCTCTGTAGAAAAATATGGCACTAAATATACATGCAGTTCATTCGAAGTCTACGGATGACGCTCAGAATATTTACACTATATACAGACAAAGTGCCCGCGAAGATAAACGCGCAAAACCACCATTTCTACATGGTATATTATTCAATATTTCAAGAATATAACAGTTAAAAACAAGCTCTGTTTTGAACCTTGCCATTTACATGATAACTATTATGAGTCTTATGTGTTCATTGGTCTGTCTCGGGCTGACACTTGGCCATAATAAAATTTGTGCTACTATGTTACGATTTAAGTAGTTCAGAACATGCTATGGTGAGACGAGGGGCTGTGGTTGGCCTAAAGGAGACGGCGTTGGCCTCAAATATTTAATTCGCCAGCTGAGACGCATCCAGAGAGCCATCTTATCGGCGAGGTTATAGTTCCTTATGGCGGAGTGACGCAGAACATTACTTCCTCGTGATGCGCCTGGTCAGACACTCTAACTTATTTGTACACTTTTTTGATAACACGTAGGAAGATCTATTTAATCATACCGTATTTGCATTTGAAAATTTATTTTTAGAATTCAAAGAGTTTCGATAAAACAACATTAGTTTATTGTTTAAGTTCTGAAATGTAAAGAACTTTTGCAATGATGTCCGAAGCATGACCTCGAAATAAAAAAAAAGATTTTGCTCATTGGAGGGAATCACCACAAAAGCATTTGGTTCACTGATATTGAATCAATCTTATTTGTTCTTTTCCGACGAATTCTATACAAACATTTTTAATGACATCGGACATTTTTAGGTTCTCGTGCAATTTCTCTAATTTTTTCAACAAACTCTGAAAATGATCATCAATGTACATTTTCAGTTTGTATTTATATTTAATTTTATATTCATGAACCACATGAACTGAATGATTATTTTTATCTTGTTCTTAGGAAAAAATTCAGAGGTGGAACGATCCTACGTGTAAAAATATCTTTCGTGGATCATTTTTAAGGTCAGAAGTTTTCAGGAGTGGCGCTTGCAAGGCTCATATAATAAATAACTAGTGAGACTCACTCCAAGAAATTGTATTGCTTTCATCNGGGTACTAACCACACATGGAGGCATCGTAAAATCTTTGTAACGAATTTTGCAGTAAGATGTCGGGAGCATTTATAGGTGTTCAGGAGTTAAACTTTACTTAGCTGGTCGTACCATCCGCCGGCTCAACGCCTCGGAGCGGGACAGCAGAGCATTTTCAAAGTTCGAGAAAGATAGTTACAGAAAGATGACGTAGCAGCCGGCCGTAGCCGGCTACTGTCACGGGAGCTCAGCACAAAGAACCTCTTGCCTCAATGGTTAGAACAGAACCCTCCTCTGATCCATTGAAGTACGTTTTCCTCAATTCCCAAAGACTACACTTTACGCAATAGCCGCTCTTGCGGAACACTGTCAAATGCTTTGGCAAATCGAGGTACAATGCATCCACTGGCTCCCTTTCGTCGAGCACAGATGTCCAGCATAACCTTACAATTTACAATATTAAGCATTCATACGTCACATACAGTTCGAGAGAGCCGGACGTAGTGTTGACATGATATATCTGTATATGCATTAACTTATATAATAACGTTTATTGGCCAAGAAAGTTCACTACTTCATTCTCTTCATTATGCATCGTTCTTATGTGTATATTAAGCACACTGAATGTAGCAATATATTATCTATATATATTATCATCTCCGCTTACACTCGTAAAAAGTCGCAAAGGCTGAATGTCAAATCTACGTAACTCATTCTGCCATTTCATTCAGTACCCATGATTTTATTCCAACGCGCTGTATGAATTGACTCGCAATATTTTTTCTTAAAAAGTCTTCTGAGACACTATTTACTGACTTTTAAAGATCTTGAGACACCAATAGCATCCAGAAAAATACAAATTGTGCTTCTCAACATGATATGAGGCTTATTACAAGAAGCAACTGAACTGCATTTACATACAATACTTATTATGGAGGAGTCATAGGAACGACATTCCGGTATTGGTAATTGCTGCTGAAATCTTGAATAAATGAAATTTTCTCACAAAGATTCTTGCCCATACGAAGATTCTCATCAGCATATCTCCCAGGAGAAGGTCATGCTAGATTGCCAGTGCGCCGTAAACAATGAGATGATGGTTCATGGGTCGTTGCGGGATACGGCTGCTTGGCCGGCGCTCCAAGAGCAGTAGCAACTGCTAGCGATCCTATACATAGGTTTTTTAGGTCTATAAATTATTGTAATTACTTGCATTAAGCTTAGGAACCATGTCTAGATTCTGCTGCAAACTTACACAAAACGTCAACCAGACCCATGCAACGTAATTATTGTGTCCATTTGCGGATGGTGATATCTACCTTTGCCCGCTTCATTGCAAGGGCAGGGTGGCCCAGAGGTTACAGTTCAGAGTACCAAGATTGGCGCAGAGAGGCGCGGATTCGATCCCAGCTCTGTGCGCCAGTTTCTGGTCAGNCTTTAGTTATTATTATTATTATCATTATTATTATTAATATTATTATTATTATTATTATTATTATTATTATTATTATTATTATTATTATTATTATTATTATTATTATTATTAGTATTATTGTCTCCAAAGAGAGAAAAAATGTCAATTGAAGTTCCTTGATAACTTTTATATTTTTAGGTTCAAAAACTTTGAGCTTCAAGCTCTAGAATCTAGAAAGAGAAGTAACCGATAGATTCTAAACGTTACAAATGATCAAATTGCAAGAACTATCGAACAAACGAATGCAGAATAATCGCAACTAAGCAGTGCATGAATTATATTTATATTCACGATTATTTACGCACGCATCCCAGTTTGCACTATAACAACTTATCATTAACAGGCACACCACGACTAAGTTAAATTTTTCAACTTGTTTATTCAAGACTAGTAACGCGCTTATATCGCAAAATAATAATTCGGTGAATAATCTAGCAGCTTTAGCTAATTATCCGTCATTGAGATAGATACATTCAAGGTACTCTACAAATCTTTAAAGATACGAAACAACATACTGATTAATTCAAAATACTGAAGAAATGCCAATTAAGTCACATGAAGACATTTATAATTAAGTGTGAAGGTTCCACAGAACGGACAAAATGTAAGAAGCTCCATGTCTCTTGCGACATTACAACGGTTGAGCCAGCACCTGCACTCCCGCACACCTCTCAGTCTCTTGCCGCCTCCACAACGTCGGTCTGGTCTGTCCTGCTCTGCAGTTACTGGCAGTAAAGCCTCATCGGTTCTATAGCCAGAGCATTGCAAGGCTCAAAATATGGCCCGTCCTGCTCTGCAGTTACTGGCAGTAAAGCCTCATCGGTTCATAGCCAGAGCATTGGAAGGCTCAAAATATGGCCCGTCCTGCTCTGCGGTTACTGGCAGTAAAGCCTCATCGGTTCAATAGCCAGAGCATTGCAAGGCTCAAAATATTCATATTGCGCGAGCTCGCTCAGTTTTACTGGCAATTGGAATCTCATAAGAGCCGGAGAGTCATGGCGTGCGGGCATTGCTTTGCTGGCCAACGGCGAGTAGAAGTTCGATATCAGCAGGGATGGAAAATAGTCGTGATTTTTTTAACATAGTCATGGTGGACCGAAGGGAAAACAGTAGCCGAGAGATATTAGGTATGATGAAATAAGTAAATTGATTTTTGGGATGATTTTTCGAAGCTGTGATATAATTTACATGTTTTTTTCTCAGGGGTGGAATAATATTGAGAAATATTTCAGTAAAAATATCTTATTATTCAACTGGAAGATATGAATTCGGTTTGATATTCGAACTATGACCTTTTTACAGATTATTGTTAAGCGAATAACCCAATTAGTATAAACGATCTGCCAGAAGCTGTGTCTAGCGTATGCTCGATGTATGCTGACGACACAAAAATTTATAATATGGTGAAGAATACGTCGCAAAAAGAAGAATTTTCGAACTGACGATGGAGCTGGACTCCGAAACGTTTTCTTTAAAGATACTATGAATTTTTGTGGAGTTTTCTTTGCTATTAAGTTTTTAGTGAATTTGCGATTCAAGCAAACGAGTGATATTATTAAGTAAATTGATTTTTGGGCTGATTTTTCGGAGCTGTGATATAATTTACATTTTTTTTCTTAGGGGTGGAATAATTTTGAAGAATATTTAAATAAAGATATCTAATTATTCAACTGGAAGACATGAATTCGATTTGATATTCGAACTATGACCTTTTTACAGATTATTGTTAAGCGAATAACCCAATTCTTGCCATACACTATGTAAAATCTGTTATACATTAAATCGTTGCAATTTGTTGAGTGAAGTTTTATCAACATTAAATAAATGCGTTTAATTGAAGTTTAATTTTTAATAATGCTCAAACCATAATGGTCCTGGATCCATTTAAGACAAAATAAGTAAGCAATCATAAAATAAAAAAATTCATAATAATTAAATTCTAATACGTTTGTAAGACACGGCACCATGAGACACCATGGTTCCGTTTCTCATTCTCCGGCATTTGCCTTGAACTTTTATGCCTTGAATTTTATTTATTATTGCACTTTGTGGTGCTATTTCAGCGACACAAAGTCGCCTGCATGAGAAGTCATCACATGACATCTTCCACAAAACTGCACACAAACTCTACCGTAAAATTGACCAGATTGTTGCGTACCATCCTCAGGGTCACGCATTCGTATAAAGAGAAAGCAGAACACTTTTATGTGTCAAAAACCAAATCAGGATGCTAGACAAGTGTGGTTTAATAGTGGACGATTAATTGAACAGATGAAATGTTTCCCCTAATAAAACATAATATTTGTCGTTAAGGCACAAAATTTGACGTCTGAAATAAATATTGTCGGCCATGTAATAAACTCTAGATGTACCGTTGTATGTAGGATATAAATTAACCTACGCATAAATTCTATTGCAGCAATAAACTAATCCGCCTAAATATTCCTTCTTTCAGAATTACCACATGAATAGAAAGAAATTTTACAAAAGAAACGATCTGCTATCTGAGGTAAGCATCAACAATACCGGTAACGAGGCTGGTGGCGGTTACTGGAGACGTTATTCAATCAATGATTGGCTATTATAGATTGAGAGCCAGAGCCAGCAATCAGATTGCGAGCCAGAGCCAGATTGGCTATTAGATTGCGAATTTAGCCAGCGATCATGAATGCTTATCAAAATAACGTGCTTTCAAATATGAAAGAATCTATTGAAATAGCTATGAGCAGAAGGATTATAGACAAAACAGATACCGTGCCACGTGGCAAGTGGAGCTGTCATGAAAGTTTTCATGTTTTGACTACATGATTCTAGCTAGCATCGATTTATGCAGAAGGAAAAACATAAATTTATTTATGCCCAAATTTTAATTATGCAATTGAATAGATTAATTATTGGGCTGTAAAAACATTGGTCCATGACTGCGGTTACCACGTTGCAGTGAACGATCTTGGTTTATACTCGTAAAATATTATATCATAGTCTAATAAGGTTAAAAATGCTTTTTTAAGGGAAACCCGGTGAAATATCTTCTATTGTTCTCAATCAAAATAAGTAGATTAGTAGTGAAAACTACAATTTAATGACGCAAATTTCCGGATGACGTCGTGCAAATTCGGATTCAGCATGGATCGCTTCAAACGCGGCACAGCAAGAACCGAGAAGTAAGGTACTAATAATATTATTGATTAGACTCTTCTTAGAAATGTACATACGTATTGAGCCATATATGTAAGGAAAATTTTCTGTCATTTCAGTTTTTTAAATGCTGGACATATATTTTTTTCAAATCACAAACATTTTTTAAAGCAATGAAATTTCTACATGAATGACACCGCTTGCGAAAAAATTATTATATAAGAAAGCGCCTTGTGTAGCACTGAATGTGCCATATGGAGGAAAAATCAACGTTCAAAGCCCACACACTAAGACGTACGTCATAATTCCAAAGTCCGTTCATGGTATGCCGGTTAATGTCAAAGATTAGGAGCCATTAAAGCTGCCTTGCACACGATAAATAGAAAGTTTACGTGCGCGGCTATTGTTGAGACCTGCCAGCTATGGCCGGCGTTTGAAGAGAAAAATGCTCACTGCAAATTAATATAGTTCCAAAATGGTCTTTACAATATCTGTTATGGGTGTTGATTGATAATTCGAGAGAGATAATTGAGGCTGTTTACAGTTGTTCATAAACTGGGTTTTTGAGGGCATACTGCAGTATCTTCATAAATGGTAACTTTTTCGTTGAGCAAACAAAAAGCCAAATCATGACATTTGACAATTTTAAATTATGACGTAAAATCAGATTTCTGGAAGCGTCCCTACACAACTGGAATCAAGTGCTGGGATAATAGCTCATTATATCCCCGGGCGTAAACCTGTTGAAGAGAACAAATATCATGACTTGGGTCTGTAACGCTGCAAATTTCGGTTATTATAGAAGCAACTGAGAATATCATGCACACGTACCACAAAAATCTCAACTGCGAGCTAGAATTTCAATATCTACACTTATCGTCATTGAAGCATCGGCATGAGGGAAAAGACTTGCTATAACATTTTCTCCCACACAGCTTTCTCTACCGATGCATTTGAGGGCGAGTTTGAAGTGGTTATCGCTGTGCTACATTATGAAGGGGTTGATGTACTTTTGGCAGAGTTACTCATGGGCTAAATCACTTAACTTACGTCGAGTTACTTTTGGCAAAGCCCTGCAGCCTGATACTGGAAGCTCATCTATAGTCGATGTCAAATGCACTACAAATAATAATAACAAATTAGTTCATCAGGTACTGTTAATCGAATACTAATTGAGATATTTTTTAATTAATTTGTCAATTTTAAAAGTGCATTGTTGCTTCATTTTCCAAATTTAATTTTTGCTCATGATTACCGAGGTTACGGGCGCAGAAAATTTATTGCGTGAATAAAACCATGTACACATGATTTAATCGATATATCACTGCTTCAAACTAGATACGAGGCATGTTTTTTAAATCAGTACCGTTTTATAATTAATTAAAAAAAAAGATGTGCAAAGATATCGCAATTATTTTATTTGTACATGAAAGACTGTACCATAATCTACTTGTCTACATAATTTCCGTGATAATTGAGGCGCTTGTCATAACGTGGCACCATTTTTTGAATGCCCTCGTGATAAAATTCTGCCGCCTAACTTGTTAACTACTGCATCATGAATGTTTTGACTTCGTTATCGTCCTGAAGACGCCGACCGCCCAGGTGTTTCTTCAAGTGCAGTGTGATGCACCACACTGCACTTGATGCATCAAATGCACCACACTGCACTTGATGCATCAAATGCATCACACTGCACTCTTCATTTATGATGCAGTGGTTAAAAAGTCAGGCGGCAGAATTTTATCAGTAGGGTTTTCAAAAACTGGTGCCACGATGTGACAAGTGACTAAATATTCGCGGAGATTATGCACAAAAGTAGATTA
Source organism: Hyalella azteca (assembly GCF_000764305.2). Taxonomy (NCBI): domain Eukaryota; kingdom Metazoa; phylum Arthropoda; class Malacostraca; order Amphipoda; family Hyalellidae; genus Hyalella; species Hyalella azteca. Next base: position 9,243 of record NW_025930876.1, read on the forward strand.
AGGTGAAGGCTTTCAGGCAAAAATAAAATTATTGCGATATTTTAGCAGGTCTTTTTTCAATTCTGAAACAGTACTGACTTGAAAAATATTATTCATCACGATTTCTGTAGTAAATAATATTATCATGTGTGATTTATTTTCAAAATTGATGATCAAAATAAATTTTCTTAAATGGATAACTAATGTATTTTTCATCGAAGTTAAATATCATTTGAGCATAGAAGACAATCGTCAGTTTGTTTGAACCTCACCAAGTTGATTTGATCATACCAAGAAATAGTATACAATAGATGCTGCTAAACTACTTTCTCTTGGTAAATAGAAAATAGATGCTGCGAAGCTTCTTCATCTCGGTATTTATTAGGTATTCAAATATACATATGCTGATAAGCTATGGTCTCTCAATTTGTACAAAATATATGCTGCTTGTTTTCGGTAGGTATCACTCAAAAATACGAGCATAGGTGCAATTTTCGCGGAAGATAATGTTAAATCAGGTCATTTTCTATAGCAAAACTTTTTCTGTTATGTCATTCATGTTTCATTCATCATTCAGCGAGCTGTCGCTAATTAATATATTATCATGTTGCGTTCACAGAATGATGACAATTATCACTTCCAATAAAACTCACCTGGGTAGGTGATAATACAGTATATAAAAAATATAACTCAGTTCTCACTGCAGTGAGTGATAGAGAGCCCATTTTCTCGTCGACGAAAACGTGAAGTCAGGGACAAACGGCTGACAGACAGACGGACAGACGGACGGACATGACGTGCAAAACATGCCTCGTATATTGTCTAAGGGATGATGGCTAACTTCCTTATTACAGATCATTTAATTCATATCGGCAATAAATTGTTACATCAGTGATTATTCCGAAAGTTTAGTGTTTATTTGTTTATTTACGTTTAAAATCTTATAGCCCTGGAGGAGCCGGTATCAAACATCAGGCAATAAAATTGTTCGCCGTGAACCTTGGCTTGTCGCTGTAAAGTGGCCTACTATTCACAATATACATTAACCTCCTTATTTAACAGCCATCACAGCAGGTGTTACGAACAAAGGCCTGGAATGTATAACATTCATAACAGCCCGCAAGTCTCACCAGATGCGATTCATCTGGATTCAAAGTGGTAGCTAGGTTATCCCATGACCTCGGTAAGATAATGATACTGCGACATTGAATGTTGAACCAAATATTTCAATGATGAAAAACGTGTATATGAACGAATAACATCCAAAATAACAGATTTTTATTTGTTGTATATTATAGTGATCAGTTGTTAAATAGAATTACAGTATGAATAGAGTTTCTGAAAAGTGTTTCGGAGGAGAAGGTTCGAGAGTATGGGAAATTGGGGATTAAATTCATCATTTCATTTAAATTAAAAACTTATTATATTATCAATTATTATTATACATAAGTCTTCTATCGTCTGCATTTATAATAATATTTCACTCAAGCACGAAAATGCTAACAATTGCTAAAAAATTGTAATCTCTAAAAATATAACTATCAGGATTTCATACTTTTTTAGATAGCAAATGCTTCAATTTTTATGAAGCAATTATTTTATTTACCAACAAATTTGCATGAGTTCTCATGTGAGGCTCCATTTTGACAGAGGTAATTTATACAATATATTATACACGGGAGAACGATGAAACGATGAGAAGATTCATTAAAATATTTCGCTAGAAACAATGACTTCATTTTGTTATCAGTGATGACGATATTCAAAGGCTTCGTTTAATTTCACAGATTTTACTTCAGTATCTACAAGTCCAGGAACATTATATTTAATCCTCTGAAATTCGCCTAATTTATGTTTAAATTTTTCAGTAGAATTTGTAAATTAAAAGCATTAAAATCTGATGAACCCATAGGAATTCTCCCATTATTCAAAACAAGGGCCCTAGCCAGCTAAGCGCCCAGTTTCTTGGCGCAAAACTTGGAATTGGCGACCAAAAAAACAGCAAAGCTGAGCAACTTTTTTGTGTTAAGGTCCCTAACTTGCACCACTAGCTTTCTTAACGTGACAGTCAAAACAATCCGGCTTCTTAAGGGCGGTATTCGCGGCCTGGAAGTTTTGTCATGCGTTTTTTCCAGCTTAAGAGAAATGAATAGCTGCAGCAAAGTGAGATCAACGTACGGATCAGTGTCCGACTAAAGCAACCTTGAAGGCACCAAAGCTAAGAAATTACCCGGTTGGCAGATGATCAGAGATCTAATGAAGGAGGCATCGACGAAAATTTTTGCGTCAGAAATCCACACGAGATATGGATATGCCAATGATTTAATTGGGGCACTGCAGGGAAATAATATGTTTATTTCACATATACCTTGCATTACTTAGGCATTAATTAATTCATTCATTCATTCTCCATGAATATGCTGGAATAAAATATCCAGTTAATAGTAGTCGTAATTGCCACTCATTCAAAGAAATGAATCATCTGGAATAACATTTCATAAAGAAATGTTTGTAATGAAGAAATTTAAAAGCAAAGAAAACGTAAAGAAAACTCAACATATCGATATTGAAAACGTTTCGGAGTCCAGCTCCATCATCAGTTCGACTAAACTAAAAATGAATAAAATCATTTTATAAGTCAAAATTCAAAGACAGACATAAAACCTAACAAGACCTAACATTATATCGAAATAAACAGGACTAGATTGGAACAACTTAGTCCTAGGGATACGTTAATGTTTGTAGGTTTGCCAACAAATGAAATAATTATAAAATTTAAATAAATGCAAATGCTGCAAATTTTTTCAATTCAATTTTAAAACCACGGCTGTCTCAAACTGCTCTCTAAAATCATGAATACTCTAATTGAACATACTTCCTGTCCTTATGCCTACAACAGAATCGATGTCAGGTACGTTGTCGACCGTCACCTCGCATAATATCTCAAACTGCTCTCTAAAAACATGAATACTCTAATTGAACATACTTCCTGTCCTTATGCCTACAACAGAATCGATGTCAGGTTGTCTACCGTCACCTCGCATAATTGCGTTAGCGGTTGCCACGTCACTTCCTGTGACTATTGCCACGTCACCTCCTGTGTCACACAGGAGATGACGTGGTGTGACACAGGACACCTGTGTGACACACAGGTGTGTGACACAGGAGGTGACTGTGACTATTGCCACGTCACCTCCACAGGAGGTGCCACGTCACCTCCTGTGACGTCACTATTGTATGCGTATATAAGCTCTTCGAGCAGACCTTCTGTCAGTCTTAGGCAGGCGTAGCCATCATACAGTCTAACTAATATTGGAAGCGTCCACTAGACGTCGCCTGACTGCGGCGTTAACCTGATCGTCGTTAACGCCAATACTAAACTACCTTGTACTTACCAGCAAACCTCATCCTGTAATCCTATTTAGTTTTTAATATACTCATAAGCTACGCCTCTCAATCATTCCTGCCTCTAATTCGGACCTAGCTCGAACCTTGGAACAACCCTCTATGCATAATATCAATTAATCAACCTGGACCCTCAAATAATCCTTTAAGTGATCTACCGGTGATTTATCAACTATTGAACATTGATATAATAAAATATACGGGCACGTCCGGCCAAAATACATCCGGACATCGAAGGGAATTCGACATACGTATAAGAGAAACCCTAATTTTCCTCATACCTGCACTTGAGACTCAAAGTTGAGTGGCAGAGACGCTGCAAAGGAACATTTCTACAGACTGACATTGAGCTCAGATTACATGTGATCTTTGAGCTCAGCAATTTTGCTGGAATTGATTCTACATGGCGGCCATTCATCGTGGGCACTAATTCTCTTTAAGACCTTTTCTTTCTAAGTCACAACTCGCGTACATTTACATTAATGAAAAACGATCCGCGTTGAAATTTTCTTCGTCAAATCAAGTGAACCCAGTGATGAAAGGAAGACGTCATGCAGGATATATCAGTGCTGGATGGAAGGAAGCAACACTGGCAATAGCAAATTCTTGCCATTTCTTAAACAACTTTACCCACGTAAATGCGACCTAAAAGCTCCAACTAACGGAATTTTACGTTGTGTTCGTCACACCCTTGTCTTTCCTTCATTTCACAGGCGAGTCAAACTGCGGCAATAAGATACACGCCTCTCAACTCAAATAAAATGCAAAACTAGCCTTCAAGTTATTATTGTGTTTCAAATCTTTTATTAAAGAAAGGTAAAGATTCATCTCTTGGTAGAACGGGGGAGGAGCCTTCCTCATCCCCTACCTTATTGTGCTTTTCTTCATTGCAAGAGTAAGAATAACTTTTATACAAGTCTAAGAATAATAAGTCCGATTTTTCGCAATCACTGATGATAAAAGCTTTTAATCGTCACTTATTCCAAGGGGGGTCGCTTAGAATATGGTTATGATTAAAATAAGATAGACTTAGATGCAGTGCAGAGCGTGCTTCAAGCATATGATGAAGATGTTTAAAGCTAAAGTATGATTGCTTCTTTGCATCACAGTGCATTTGTACTCTCGACGATACAGCAAATTGATGCTAATCAGCTGGATCTCACATATAAAACAGTAAATTTCCGTCCATTCCCATATAATGAATGCATCAGCTTAAGCAAACCATAAGACATGCGTTGCTTCTAACAAGAGCTCCTACCTGCAATGAAGTGTGCCCACTTGCCAGAACAGGCAGCTTAAACGCCGTGCTCTGTGCAGGACGCCTTGAAACCTACCTGGATTGTTTGGGAGCGCGAGCCGGAAATAATTTTGGGTGGACGATTTACGCTTCAGACGCGTTTTAAATTACCTCACATGTTTTTTACTTACTCGTTGACGACACCGCGATATGTATATTTGACTGGGTAGTTTGCTGCAGCGAAATAAAGTAGGAATGAATTTGAATTAGTTAATTCGTTGAAAGCTAGAAAAAATCCATATTTATTTCCTCATTTCTTTCAATTTAGGATTGATAAAATCAGTGTAATGCGTATATCCCAAAGAAATATTTTACAACATAAATTCCTACAATGACAGCTTTAACGCAAAGGATAATATTATTTGGTTATACCTGGCTTGATTCTATTTTGATCAGTCGTGTTTTGTAGGAAGATTAATTTCACAAAATTGTGATTTCAACTCACACCGCTTATTCTGTACAAATACATTTTGAATATTTGCACACGGAGATCATTGAACATGAACTTATAATAATAATATAACATTAGAATTCATTTTTATAATAAATTGTCGTAATGCTTGCGTTGGATGTTGGTTCATAGATCATTTGGCTTTGATGTGCTCGACAGTTAAAAATTTCGGTGTTTATGGCTATTTTCGCATAACCGTTGTTTACTAGAATTTGTTTGCAGATATTGAGTTGAGTTCAAAAGTCACTAGGAGATGTACAGGTGTTGAATGCTCTATGTTTTAGAGCGTGAATAGTGCCGGTTCTGTATCGCTGCGGACATTCGCTTAATTCGTTCAGTACTTTTCCGTCGTCTGTAGGCTTTCGGTAAACTTTAGTGGCGAACACATTATCCTCTACTTGCGCGAGCATATTGAGGAAGGGCAAAGACCGATTAAGTCCAACTTCGCAGGTGAACAGTCTCAGGTAAACTTCAGTCTTTAAGGTGGACTTCAAGACTGAATTGAGTTCTAAGGTCACGCGAAGCTCATTCATGTGATCTTCGTCCCGAACAACGACATAAATGTAATCGACGTATCTACAGTAAGCTTGGTTTTTGCGTCGGACACTGCTCGGTTTTCCAGTTCGCACACGTAGAATTCAGCAAAAAGTTGGACGCAGACGGCTGTCCATGGCTGCACCGTTGATTTGATGGCGAATTTTGTTATCAGTGTCCGGAAAGGCGATTTTGATGTACAGATATGGAAGAGATCAAGTCAGACCTTTTAAGGGATTAATGGAGCTGGTAAGCTTTCATTTAAATAAGCGTGGTTGGCAATTATTTTAAACGTTTCTTCTGCAGAAACGTTGATAAGGAGGCTAATGACGTCATGTGAAGCTAGCAAAACAGATGGGCGCCGATCTCGAAGAATTTCTAAGAAATTGCTTCTAGATAAAAGTGAGAATTTCTTCGGGATATATGGATTTATTAGAGGAAATGTTTTATTTAATTTTATATTTTTTTAACTGTGTGTTCGGATTGGAGATATCGATCCGTGGGAAAGGCGATACAAATGTTTGCACCTGTGTGTTGACCATTTTTAGCTGCACATGTGTGACCAATTTAGCTGTGCACATAGTAAAATTGTTATTAGGCTGCGTGTTGAATACGGGTAAAATTTTCGTTTGGGCCAGAATGTAAATTATATCGTTTTGACCAGCACGACTTTGAGCCGCCGCCTAACATGCCACCTCCAGACCGCAGGATCGAAGAACCACATGAGAGAGGCTCATAATGAGACACTCACTCGCGCGACGTTGGAGACACACACCAGCATCGTCACATATGAGGTGCCCAGACACCACATGCCTGGCGATAGCTGAGGTCCTTATCATCAAGCAAGAGTCTCCAGCTACAAATTTACAACTACTTGATTTGTAAGGACATTGAAACTGTTCTCGTAATTGAAGCTTTGATCTTCTTCAATCTGTATCCATAATACCCTATATATCTTTGCACTAACGTCATTTCAAAATTCCAAATTCAAGTGTTGCAAAACTTTTCCCCTACTTGATAATGAATGTAGTTGCATGCGAAACGTCGTAAATTATAATTGAATATCCCTTGGAAACCTTATATATGAATTTTTAACTACAATCAAAAGCCTAATTCGGCAAAATTTAGAAAAAAACAATGAGAGAATTATCGATAAGAAATACTCTCCGGTCTTCAATGAAACCAATTGATCGACTCGTCGAAAAACAAATAAGATTATATTGTTAATAAAAGGCATGCTCTGGTCTCAATCAAACTGGCAATAGATGGCAGATGGAGTTTTTTTAAATAAGTGTGATTACTGGCCATAGAATTCATTGATTCAAATATTCAGGGTCGAACTATATTCTCCATGGAGCGAAAAGGGCTGATACTTCAGTGTGAGGAAATAAATTCCATGAAAAAAATTATTTGCATTATTTGGTATTAATTTAAATTGAACAATACAAAAACTCAGTTTGAACTTACGAGGAATCATTTATATAACTTATTATAAAGCCAAACCTGGACAATGGACAAGTGCCAAATAATGGTTCAAAATTCAAATATATCTATTTTTAATTTGTGGTATTTAGATATAATCAAGATTCTCTTATGCCGCAATTTAAAGTTAATTCAACCGTTCACCCTACCCAAAACAGATCCGTGGGGTTGGGCTTCTTGCTGACTTTCATTAAATTTTGATATTTTAGCCGAGTTAGCACTAAATTTATCCTCGCTTCAGTGTCGCCTCGACTGGCACCCGCTCTCTCAATAATTTATTCCATCTCATCACTGGAGTTTGCCTAACTTCCCACCAAGTGATTGCCTAATGAAAGAATCCTCGATATGGAAGTGTAGTTTTGCCGTGAGATCTGAGTAAACTTCCGTAACGAACGAAATAAGGAAGTTCTTTTTAAATCTTGCAGACGACTCAAGTGTTTGAAATTCTTGAGTGAGTGAATATTTTTACATGGTGAAGAGTTGGGAAGAGTAATTTTTTTAGAAGGCACGAACACTATTAATCTTATGAAGTTTTCTATGCCAGCTCCAGGCACTGCGTTCCAGTTTTCTAGTCGCCGCTCTTCTTAATCGTGACTGAAGATAATGATGAACATTGAACATGCACAACTGTCTTCGGAGGTGACTACACTTTAGTCAGGAACCAACCTCCTCTCTACTATATTTATATGTGATCGTTCCATTCATCACTGATTGTCTTCTGTTATTCTTATTAATTTTTTTAATTCAAGTTGACATCAGCGACAGTGGAATTTCTCTCAATCTAAAAACATATATCTTTTCCTGTGAAATGCCTTGAATTGTTTTATAGTTTATACCGTCCACATGTCACCGGGCCCGCGGACAGAGACTATATTTAAATGTAGCTACTACGTCCCGCTACAGTAACATCGCCTGCAGAAGTTTGATAACTTATGACGTGAATATTTTATTTTAGAAACCAGCTATATTTCGTTCTCACCAAAGATTAAATTAAGCCAAACTTGATCTAGTCCATTATCAATGAACAATTATAATGAGAAGATTTTTTCATGAAGATTTGAAGTTTCTGAAGTAATATGGAACATACACTCGTTCATTTATAGGAATAAATAATTGAGAAATAGCCTTCACATTTAGTCTTCATTTGAAAAAAAAATCTGCCACAACACAACCGTAGTATCATGTTGCGAGCTTTCCGCGTCAATACCGAAGTAAGCCATGGGAAATTTTGAAGCTGTATTGCATTGCGCCTGAGTAAGACACTAATATTTCCAACGGACGGCGGTTCTTTGTTCCTCTCGCGCAGATTGCAGTTTTTATGCGGTCGCTGAGAGCCTCTGGAGAGACCTGAATGTCTGACGTGGGGAGAGCACAGACCGCAGACTGTTGGCCATGGTGACTGAGCTTGATGAAGCCTGGAGACCACGTATATTGTTTCAAAGAATGATGCAGATATTGAATTCTTGATTCATAAATTGAGCATTTTTTGGTCCAGTTGATCGACTACATGAACAGAAAAGGTATGACATGAGTTTAAATAACCGAATAAAAACTTAATTATGGAAGTGAACTTGGTTCGGCTGGGTTAAAATGTTATATGTAAGGGATTATTTTTTCACCGATTGAATACTGCATCCCTCATTGCTTTGCACATCAAAGAATCTATACACAAGATTTTCTATAAAATAGTATTTTGATCCAATACTTGAGACTGTTGTCTATTGAAAATTCGGCATAAATAAATTACTCATGAAAACCAGTCCAGTCTTTTTCTACTATGGGTCAATCAAAATCAGAAGAAACATATGCGCTTCGAAGACATTCAGAAAAAATATATATATTTGCCAAATGTTCAAGTTCATGCATGATACAAAACGCATGGAAAAATATAAAGTTTCATTCCCGAGTCTAAATTTCCTTTATTAACGAGCATGAACAACGAATTTATCTCCACTCTTCGCAGTTAATTCATAAATTAAACAAAATAATGCAGTTTGTACACCTGTGGGCTATCCTTCCGTTTCTAATGAACTGTATTAATTCAAGAAGATTATGGGTATATGCTAATCATGCTTCATATACCCATAATCTTCAGAATTGAATAGTTTACAAAAAAAAAAATACAGCAATATTGGAGGCATTAGGATAAGTGAATTTCTTTGTTTTCTAACGGTCACTAAACTCAGTAGCAGGTTATCGCAGAGACTCGACAGGAACAAAAGCCTGATTGTTATTGATAGCAGGAGTTCTTTAAGCTTTTGTCGCTCATTCAGGGCTAGGAAATAAGTCAGCGGCTGCTATTCACTGGCGTTGGCGGGTCGATTACGTATGCACAGGTTTTTCTTTCATGCTTACGCTTCTTTCCTACACTCCACGGCTCTTGGCCAGGTCTAACCTCACCATTACTCTTAAGTGCCGCGATTTTCCGCGTCTGTGGGTGAGAAATGAAGCCATGACAGTTCTTTAGGCTAACTGAAAAGGCTGTCTCCTTTGAAGAAATGAGTTTAATTTTTCTTGCTGGCCGTTTTCGGGCCCCTAGATGCCTTGACCATAATTACCATAAGTTACGTTGGAATGGTGGGATTTCGGATTAGTTTTGATTTGTGCTTACTATAGGTAAACTTCAGCATTAATTACGACTGGTCGTTGCAGGCAGGAGCACAAAAGAAAGGAAGCAATTAAACCGTGCTTCTCGTGATGATCTAAGAAATCATTAAGGTTATTGAGCACCTCAATGTTTTTTACGTTCGGTGTAAGCCAGGTTAATATTGGTAAAGGAAATTAAAACAGCTCACGTTCCTTCATCTTTTTCCAGACAGATATGGCAATTGAATTAAGTAAAATTATTTATGTTCATATCAACGCCGAAATTAACGCAGTTACATAACATTAGGTGACCACAGCAAAACGTAGATCCTTTTTTTGAATTTTTTTATACACTTTATTAGTACATATGTACTTCGAGGAATTCAACTTGTGTCATTTTAATAAGTGTTTGCAATTTGCCGTTACTTCTCACTCCCACTTTAATAAAAGGATAAAAGAGTCATCAGAAAAATTCTTCCTAATTGATGTTTCATTCTTAAAGCGTTTATGCTAACTCTCACATAAAGACTATACCTTTTCAACATGACGTTTTTGCATGACAAATTTTAACAGAATGCACCGTTATTGAAAGTTTCCACTGCGTAGCTTAGTGAAATGAAGCCAATCATTGATATTTTAATTCCCGACTGTCGACAACATCGCCTATTCTCATATACAAACAATGCCTGGAACAAACAAGATATTTGTAGCCTTGTGCTGCTATCAAATTATCGATACAGCGCGTCGCATCATGAAGCATAAATGCGGAGTGCAGGGCGTTCAGGCCTGCTATGCTGGGGCAGTTCATAGGGCGTTCAGGCCTGCTATGCTGGGGCAGTTTATAGGGCGTTCAGGCCTGCTATGCTGGGGCGGTTCATAGGGAGTTCAGGCCTGCTATGCTGGGGCAGTTCATAGGGCGTTCAGGCCTGCTATGCTGGGGCAGTTCATATAGGGCGTTCAGGCCTGCTATGCTGGGGCAGTTCATATAGGGCGTTCAGGCCTATGCGTTCAGTGAACTGCTCTGTGCTGCGTGACTAACTCTGCCTCTTGTTGTACGCTCCTCTGTGATGGTTACTCTTTAATAATAGTTAGGTTTCAGAAAAAAAGTTATATCGTTCCTAAAACTCAATCGCAAGCATTGACCAGGTTCCAAGTCATTAAATAGGGATAAAGAAATTTTGCAAACCAGATGAACATGATTAGTTGTAAATACGCTTAAGTTAACATCTTCATATAATGAACGGCTATTATAGGACAGAAACTGATAATCTTACGACGACATTAACCACAAACAATGTTTCAATGCCTTACGATTATAAGCAGGTGATCGAATGCCCCTCTCTCAACATGTTCTCCTTAATGAAAATTTCCGAATGAAAAATCTGGTCATTACATTTCACTTCATGTAACCGACACTTTTTATTTATTTATTTGAAAGTTCTCTTGACTCTCGTACAGCTGCTGAACCTTCAGTCAAAAGAAGTGAGGCATTCAGGAGATGGAGCCACTGAGAATGGTAGAAAAATTTTACGGGATCTCGCTGATGATGACGACCAGCATCTCCTTCGGTCAAGGCTTGGCCATTGCCAGACAAAAAAGTAACATTTGCTGAGTCTTGATTCGCGGCGACCAACGAGCACAGTACTACTCCCAACAAGACCCATTGAGTAAGACCATGCACTTAAAAATTTTGGATTTGAATGCTGAAGCCAACAAAAGCGAACGAAAGGAAGTTTTTAAATATTAATCCAGATTCCTGAGAATTTTTCTCCATTTTGCAAGCGTGATTCTAGTGGTTACCTACAAAGATTAAAATTAGTGCTCGCAAGTTTTCCGAGCTTCATTTCGAATAATCTTAGTCACGCACCTTAATTCTATTTGTGATATGCTTATAAAATTTGTGTAGATATGTTCGAAGGTGTGGTTTTTTGTGACAATAATACATGAGAGACATTGATATTTTTGGGAATTCGTGATAAGTCTAAGCGGTTGGAGTTGACAATTCATTTATGTTCCCGACAATTATTCTCGTGCAACAAAATCAAATTTCGAATGGACTTTAAATCGTTGGGGCACTTAAATTAAATTTAAATTTTCATTTATTTATTCTGGAAGCCCGTTGCGTTTGTGAAACATTTTCCGATGTGAGAATTGTAACATTTCCGGTTATTATTAATTGACATGATTGAACAGAATTTACAAGAGAATGATTCAGATTTGCACTTCAAATGTGTAATTTCCAGCACTAATTTTTAATGCCTATGCTTCTTTCGTATCTGTAAGACAATATATAAAGTTTGCAAACATTAAAGTTATAAATGCATTATTACATAATTCGTCTAAATAACCGTAAAAATGCACATGGAATGTTTATTTCGATTGGTAGAGATCAGCCTGGATAGGAGAATATAAGCCTTGAATTCATATTATCGTACTCGATAACATGAAGGTGCTCATTTTTAGCGCATTTTCTCATTTGTGGAAAAAATGCACTATTGTGATCGCCATGTCCGTCTGTCTGTCTGTCCGTCCGTCCGTGACCTCAAGTTTTCATCGACGAGAAAATGCGCTCTCTGTCACTCACTGCAGTGAGTATTGAGTTATATTTTTCTCTATTTCATATGCCAATTCCAATGATGATTTCGAGAAGTGACGTGCAATAACACATATAACTGATCCATTTCGGTCCTATAGTACGACTCAGCTTCGAATCCCACTCTCTGATACGGCTCGAAAAAATTCACTGCTGCTGCTAAAGATATTCTAAACGATTATATTTATTTATCCTTGACTTCACACGGTCCTTACTTCCGTCAGAAAGTCGTCAGTTGAATTTGGATGCCTCTTGACTCTTGAGGTAACAGTTGCGTCGTTCCGTTGAATAAGTGAGAAAATCAAACTGCGTGAAATAGGCCTCAATTTTGGTGATGAAAAATCATCAGAGCGAAATACGAAAAAACTAAGAAAATACAGTACTGTCATGTGTCTAAATTTAAGCCAACAATACCATACGTTTCACGTGCACAATATCGAGGTGACCTTCCTTCTTAAAATAGACTGCGCGCACCTGTCACCGCTCGCGGTGTAACAGCTCTTGAGCTGCAATCAGCGTCCGAGGACAACGTCATCAAAGAAAGCTGACTCATCACCAAGCCTCGTCCAGCTAACTCATCACCAAGCCTCGTCCAGCTAACTCATCACCAAGCCTCGTCCAGCTAACTCATCACCAAGCCTCGTCCAGCTGACTCATCACCAAGCCTCGTCCAGCTGACTCATCACCAAGCCTCGTCCAGCTGACTCATCACCAAGCCTCGTCCAGCTCACGAGTTCCATGATCGTCTCTGATTGACGCTTCATCATCGACTTTACGAGAGAAAACCTTACAATGCCGCCTCGATAACCGCACGATGACGCATCGATCGTTCCTCAATTGTTTATCTTCATCAGAATATCGTTCAAATCCTCAAAATGCAAAAAATGTGATTTATAATCAAATTATGTACCTGTCGTAATGCTACAAAGGACATTTTATTTCCCCAAACATTTTTTTCGTGATTGAAAGATTATAGTCTCATTACCAGATAAATGTCTTGCGTGAATAATTATGACGAGATTTAATTCGATTTTGGTTTGGTTTCTCGTCAATTTTGAGCTAAATGTTATTATTTCACTCCATATAGATACCACATACAATATTATGTATAACCTTTGACATGCATCGTACTAGATTACTGAAAATATCGAAATGCAAAAAGTTTAAGCTATTTTTTCTTGTCGCAAGCATCATTCATGGTATGAAGACAAAAGTTTATATATATCATGAATTACGTAACTCATGTATTGAATTCATGAATTTCGGCATGGAGGCTTGGAAATTAGTTTGGCGGAAGTTGGTCGCCACTTAGCACGGCCAACTTGGAAGAATATCGCCGAACTTCAGCAATGTCGTCCGTGCTTTTGTTCCCGGCTCTGATTAATCGTCAAATTAACGCGTAAAGGTGCCTTCACGTGAACGATGTAACGTGAAGACACCAGCAGTCAAAGGGTCTTGGTGATTGCGTGCTTTGTAATTGTCAAGAAGTCGGAAACAATCGCACAACCGCATGTATGGACTTATATAATCGATTTAATTTTGATTTAGCTCTCAATTTGTAACGGGCTTCAAAGATTGTAGCATGCCTGATGAATTCGAAGCGTCTCAGTTGAGAAATGATTGCAGTTTTCTTTGTATTGTTGCCGTATTGATGATGGTGCAACATTCCCATTAACTGAATAGGAGAACTTAATATTGAAGTTCTGAAATCGCTGGTCTCTACAAACTAAATGACAGGTAAATTATTTGAGATCTTGTACATTATAAAACATCAATTTTTAATTAAAAGAAGATTAAACTCTATTATCAAACTTCATTCGCAATTCAAACCTTTTCTCCCATCCAGTTTATAGGAGGGGACAAAATGATGTAAATATACTGTATGTTAGGGCCACAATTTTACGGAGATGTATAATATTGAGTCAAATATTGTACCTCGATTGAAGCGTTGTGACCACGTATAGGACTTGCGAAAATCCAAACTCTTTTTGTGAAATCCGATGATTTTTGTGAAAGAAACGAGAAGAAGTGAAGGAAGCGTCTTGATAAGTAATTAGGAAATGTTGAATTAGAAGACGTTTTAGCATATTCCACGAAACGCTTCAAATTGTTCCATTTTACTTCTTAATATGGAAGCCAGGAAGGCATCAACTTAAAATATCGCCGAAATACATAAATTCTGCCTAGTTTTCATTTCCAGCATTCCTCACATTCTCGAATGCCTTTGAACTGCTCGCATCAAACGTCTCAACGCGACGCTTGCAAGCCTGCAGCAGCGGAAGCTTCTTCTTTCGTGATGGCATTTCAAGCGGAAAATGACAGATCTACTCTCTACAAGTTCTGCAATGAATTTAGAGCCGCCCAGTAACTTGCAGCTCAGTTGAACACTACGAGTACTGAAGTTGATCTCTTTCTAGAGGCTCCTTTGAAGTAACAGAACTAAAGAATTTGTTAGAGCGTGAGCGGCAAAACAAGTTTGAACTTTTCGAGTTGAGTCGAGTTGAGTTGATCGGCATCTTGATTAACAAGACTGAGCTTGCATCAGTCAACCTTCACTGTTTTTGTTGCTAGTTCTTGGTAAAAACCAATTTGAATAATTGAACAAATCAATGGTAATGAACTCACCCTATAGAACTGAAGCCAAGGGTTACTGCAGAACGATTACTGAGCCTCTAAGCTCCCTGCGATAGCAAAAAGCGGATGTTAAATTCCTCCTTCATTGTAGACGACACCACGCCCTTTGCTGATTTGGCTGAGGTAACACATTGTTATTTAGCCCTTGCTTTAGGAGTTCACTGAACCTTAGTTGCAAAAAATGCTTTCTACGTTCCTACTTTGATATTAGAAATCTAAGCCCGAAAATACCACTAGCAGCAGACAAAAAAAAGCTTCAAGGTAGATTGCACTCGCCATTAATCTTGAGACCCGAGAGGTACAACAAGAAGAATGATTCTCAAGGAATATTTTGCTCCACAGGAACCCTGCCAAGATTGCTGAAGGAAAGCCAATTATTTTTTTCTAAAATTAAAAGAGGACTCTCAGTCGAGGTTGTGTAAGAGGCTTAGAGCTACCAGAGCAAAAATTCCCGCTTGAAAATCAACGTAGTTCCAATGCGCTTTTATTTCCAATAAAGGATAAAGCAATGTAAAGAAATACAAGAATATGAATTCCTTTGCAGTGGCTCCGAAAAATGCCGTTTTATTTTTGACATAAAAAAATTATGATAGGACGTTGTAGCCGCGCCTCGCACGTCACTAATTTCTGTACCGTTATTTTCTTTGCCATTTTTTGCGATCATTCAAACATTTATTTCTTAAGTTTGTTCTGTTAAATCGGTACTCATTTCTTCATTAATGTTTTTGTCTTTCGATTTTACTAGCACTTTCATTAACTAAAAACCGGAAAAGTCAAAATTGTCGATTTTGGACCCAGACGCTCCCCTTAAATTAAAACAGCAGGCAAACTTTGCTGAATTAAACTGTATTGTTAGGGTACGTAGTGTTGTTGGGGACTAGTCAATAAGTAAACATTATCTGACCCCGAACACTTGGCCAATGATCGTAAATAAAAAAGGATGAATAAAAACTGATAAGTTAAGAACTATAATAACAAAGAAGAATAAATACAAGAAAACAAAACTATAAACCGTGTATCTTTCTGGCTCTTGACTATTAATTCCTCATCACGTCCTAAGTTCGGAGCCTCGCTGAAAAAAAAAACACAAATAAATACACATTAAGGACTTGAGTTAACGCAACACTTACAAAAAGAATAGCATACATAAATAATCAACTAATATAAATACCAATATTCAATATCACCAAAAAGGCCACCAGTATATCAACACTGAAGATGAACACGATAAACAATCCTAGTAATTACCTCTGTGGTGGATCACACAGCAATGACAAATACAGGGCGGGTCTACACGAGGTCATCTAATAGTAACTCAAAAAAAATGACAAACACGTAACCTAACTATCGATAAAATTATTATATTTACAGGCGGTCCCTAACAGTGTAATAGCACTTTTTTACAGTTAGACATTTGGATTTTTGGTTTTAAGTCGCCTCGGACGTGACCTCGTTCAGATAAGCACCGAAACTTGTTCACTGCTATATGATCCACCACGGAGGTACGCGTTACTTTATCATTTGGTCTGTTTATTTTTGTGATCATTTTCTGTTGCAATTCAGTGGTGATGTTTAGATTTGTTCATGATTATGGTTATCAGTCTATAATTTATTTATCTGGCTTACGTAATATTCTGCTTTTGTTGCCCAAAATATTGCTAGTTCTAAATTTTCGCTTATTTCTTAATTTCAGAATGGCTCCGAATTTTGAGACCGAAAGTAAGAACTTGAGCAAAGGGAACACACGGTTATATTTTTGTCTTTATTTGTATTTGTCGTTTGCTTATTATAGTTTTCATTTATCGTTCTTATTCATCCTTTTTTTACCACTATACCCACAACAGTATCATTTACTGTGTTAACTGTAAATCTTGTTCAATTCAGTGATTCATCACAACAAAATATACATTTTATTCGAGCAACGAACAATAGTCCAGGTATGATGCACAATAGTAACAGGCCGATTCAATAAACAGTTTGAACCACCTGCCCGAGGACCTGTTCACTTCGATCGTTGCTACCGGTCGTCACTCCAGTGGATTGGATTCACTCCAGTGACGCCGTCTGATGTCAACGGGTACGTACACCTTGCGTTGCTTGCTTCGTAAGTTACACGAAATAAGCTTCGAAAATTCTAAAATTATATTAGACGTTTTTTGCACTTTCAACTTGTATATGCGATGAAAATGTAATGCATTGCAATAGGATTAAGGTTCTCAAAATATAACTCCGCCTATGAATGGTTACTTATTTGTAATTGTTGAGTGATCTACCACAGAGGTACGTGGTTGAATCATAGTTCTGGTAATATTTATGATCATAATGTGCGTGTAACTACAGTGATATTTAAATATTTGTCGTAACTTATAGGTATGCTTAGGTATAATTTATATATTTTCTTTATTCATGTGTATAGTGTGCTGTCTCATATTCAGTGTTGAGGTAATAATTACCACTACTTCTAAATTTGAGTTTGTTTTTACACTATACAGAAAGGCTGCAAAATTGTAACTAGTGTAATTGTAACAAAATTGTAATACGGTTCAATAGNATACCTTTTTATATTTTTTCTTTATGTTTTTACTAGTAGCTCTTGTGTTCCGAAATGTTCACTGAAGTGTTAACTATTTTGGCGACATCAATTGTCTTTTGCATGAATTTTGGAAACTGAAAGTAATCAGTCGAGGTGTTATTTGTATTTACTTTTATTAAAGTGAAAAGTTTCATTATCGCATCATTGAGTCGTAAAATGTTTACAAAAGACCAATTGTTTCAGTTGGATTCAAACGTGCAAAAATTTAAGAGGCAAATACGAATAGCTTGAGAAAATTAACTAAATTCATTATCTCAATATTCATGAATTAAATCAATTCACTACATCTAATCTCGCAAGGAAAAAACTCAATATTTCCTAGCAAATTTTGCGATCTTTTGACGAGTTTTCGTACGAATAATGAGCAAGTCTCGAATCCAGTGCATTTGAACAAACGAAGTGTTTATTTAAATTTTAAGTTGAATGTCCTCGCATAACTACGACGGAGTTCATCGTAATCATCCTAAGGAACACAATCAGCTCCCAGACCAACCTCCTGAAATAGGTTCAGAGAAACTAATTCAATCAGCTCAAATTCGTCATAAAAAATCGCCGTACACACGTTAAGAGAAACTAGAGCAATTTAGTAAGCAAAGAAAATTGAACAAGTGTGTTTGTTTCTTCTATAAATAGTTTAGCGCTATAGAAAGTAAATGGACGGTAAATGATGGTACCTTCTCGCCTGTGCATTCGACACGCTCATAATTGCTACCAAGTATTGTATGCAATTAATTATACTGAAGCTACCATCTGCGTGGGTTCAATATTTAACAAAATGATAAGGAAGTGTATTAAATATTGAGCAAGGGCTCTTAATATGTCTTTCTTTATTTGTTGTCGGTGGATTTTGCACACTTCATAGCCTAACGTTGAACAGTTTTGCAACGGGATTCTAAACTGAACGACATCCCGTTGTACAGTTTCGTTTGCTGATTACTGTGTAGTATAAACTGCATGTGTACACTAAACAAGTCCCTAGTTAGCCAATTTGAAAATAAATCATGATTGTTCTAGACTCTATTTCTTGATACTGATTTGAAAGAGAAGAATTACAAGGGGGTTAAGCATAAACTGTTTGTCTTGCAGTAAAATTCGTTGGATGGAGGTGCGGTAATTTGGGTAATCTGAATTTACAATAACATAAATAGCCATGTGTATTTGCGTGAGCCCCATTTTATCTTGAGTTCAGTATATATAAATAAGGTTAAAGTCACCTGGATTTTCCTCAGAACAAAACTAACGCAACTCAGCTCTAATAAAAAGATTTTCGTGGGAGCGAGAAAAGTGTTTAATTCAATTAAATGAAGTCATCAGAGCGTTTCCCGTTAATTACATTCGCCGCCGAGCAGCGGAGGCTGCAGCTGCTGATACGGCGCTCCTCTTCACGCGCCACAGCTGTGCCACAGAGTGAGGCCACATAAGGCATTGGCTTTCCACTAGTGCACTAATGATTTCAGGCATCAGGTTACTTACATGTATATTAGAACAGATAAATCGTCTATACTGTTCTATAGTTATTGTTCATGTTGTTAATTATTATCGGGGAATAATTTCAGTACAATGAGTGATGAGGATTCTAGTTCAAATTTCTCGTCGTTGCGGAAGCTCGCAGTGACGTTTTTGAAAAAGTCTGTTTACCTACTTCGATCATGACCTCACCATCATTTCTAATGATCGAATGATACCTTTTCCAAAATCTGCTGCATTCTACAATGATATTAACCTTTTTCAACTTCGATGGACATTTTTCATTCCGTCAGCACAGTCTTAATGCAAAAGCACAGGACTCCGAAAAAATGTTTCGTGGGTTTTTTGGCTCCCCCGTAATTCACCCTGCCGTAATCAGTGGCCGAGTTCATCATGTCGCCCCGAGTTGCAGCTCTCACCGCGCACCAACTGTAATTGATGAGCTTTTTTATGGCTACTTCAGTTTTGCAGGCTGGAGAGGCTCTCGACGGCTCTATTAAAATCAACAAGTTTTAATTGGCCACTAGTCATCAACTAAGAACAGCTGTACCAGGAATAGAAAATATTGTCATTACATGAGAGAAAGAATTACGTTCTTCCCAAAGGTCGTCGGAAAGAATCACTTCAGCTTCCATTCCTGAGTTTCATTAAATTAATGGGAGACAAGTATTCAAATTGGCTTTTCAAATGAGATTGATTTACCTCGAACAGAAAAATCAACAAGCAGATATTGGGAAATCAGTTTTATTACAGATAACATGTTTCCAGCGAGATATGACTGCTCTCACGTCTTTGATGACTAAACGTTTGGATCTGGAGCTACAAAAAAAATATTAAAAAGTATTAAATATAAATCAATTCGCTCGAGTGCGTTGAGTGACTGTATAAACGCACTTTTAGGGCATTAATCATGAAAGTTTAACCTCAGTAGCCATTATATGTGAGATAAGTTTCAGATGTGAATATAATTTTTGTTAATTTCTATGTGCCTCAGATTAGAATTGAATCATAACAGGCTAAATGATTTTGAAAGAGAAACGTCCAGACTTTAACGATCAAAACACATACACATATCAATCCCGAAAAGTTTTCTGATTGATATCCATCACATATTCCAGATTTCCGGTAAAATTGCCGTTAAATAGTGATGACATCACGTGCCTCCATCAGACCGCACTCGGCACCGAGAGTTAGTCGAGTTATGAACGACTGAGAATTGAGTTACAGAACTTCAAGCCTTCCCCTATACAGTCTTTCTGTTGGCTTGAATCAAACGTTGAAGAATCTAAGAGGTAAAATGATAGGAAGTTTCGTTTGAAAAGTATTATAAATTTAATAAATCTTATAATGAGTAACTAATAACCGAAGAAATCAAAGAACTAATTTCTCCGGAGCTTTTCATGCTAGATAAGATAAAATATTTCAACTCGTATCAATTCGATTGAAGTTCGTTCTAGAAAAGCATGCAAATAGGAAAATACTGGATAGATTTCGCCATGAACAATTTACGAAGATATATGAAAACACCGATAGACTTTGCCTTACATCCTGCATTCCAACCATAGTTTCCACTTTTTAGTTACCAATAATTACCGATAGCCGAAATCGTCAGATACAAGTTCGATGGGGATTTTACTTTCATCGTCGTAAGAAAAGAGGTTCGATCGAGCACATTTCTGAACGAAGATTTAATTAAAACTTTTTTGGCTTAGGAAGTAACATTATGAAGATACTCACACTTTTTGGAGGTTCATTTAAACTTTTTTGATAGAGCATCATGACTTTTGATGGGATCAAAAGTGGTGTGCAATAATAATTGCAGCGATCGTTCCATCGCGCCTGACACTTTAGCGATGAGGCGACACTGACGAAGATGCTTGTCACTCTGGCTTCTGAAGCCGGCCTAACTTAATTGCTCAGAGTGGCAGCTTCCAAGACTAACCAACAGGGAAATTACAATTAAACTGAATTGTTAGAAGAAAAAGGCTGGAATACATCGCAACGTAAACAAAAATATAGTTGCCGTT
This sequence comes from Hyalella azteca, assembly GCF_000764305.2. Taxonomy (NCBI): domain Eukaryota; kingdom Metazoa; phylum Arthropoda; class Malacostraca; order Amphipoda; family Hyalellidae; genus Hyalella; species Hyalella azteca. The sequence goes on from NW_025930876.1 coordinate 30,291, forward strand.
TTATACATCACAATAAAATTGGAAACAAGCAACGTATAAGAGAATGGAAATTATGGAAATTTATGCCAAAATCTATAAAATCAGGGCATACCTTTGAAATGATCGCAGAATTTATTCAAATAATGTCATATGATTCATGTATAAGGATGTAATGCTATAGCAATGTTAACGAATACCGTTAATGTTCTGGAGCAGAAATCTATTATTGATTGTTTGCATCATTAGATTAGTACGATACGTGCATCGACTTTCCTGGTATTTCCAGTAGGTCTTCGCATGTGTAGTCATTAGTAAGTATCATGCATCTTATGACAATGCAAATTCAGTCTTCCTGAAGCACCTCAAAACGAAAGGAATCTCGTTATACGCTGATAAGAATATTTTGTGGAGGTCTCTCGAATCGTGGAGATTTGGAATGTTTATTGTGCATAAAAGAATGATGGAAACACGAAACAGGTGCGTGGAATTATTATGTGGTCAATTGAACGACACCCAAGGATTTATTCTATTAATTTTGTACTAAAGGCAATCCATTTCAGTAGCCGCAACTCAATAGTTGCAACGTCAAACTGAGGAAGAAAAGAACAGACTTGCTACACGAGTTCAATTTAAATAAAAATCAGCATTCAATGTATTATAAAACTCACCTTAATCTTGCTAGAGGAGCAACCTTGAAGTACTACATCAATCCTAAGCACCAAAATCCGATGCCACAAAACTCAAGTTTATCTGTGCCTGCCACCTCCAGCGTTTTATTATAAATGAGGTCCCCCTGCAGTAGCCACGACATATTTATCAACCAATAAATTGGCTCGCCTATGCTTTACGTTGCAGCCTCACTATTTTAAAGCAAGCGTCTGCGGCGAACAGATCAAAAGAAACCTCCCGTGTTGCAGAGTCTGGACGCATTTGACTCATAGTGAAATGCCAATGGCATGCTTCCGCATATATTAAATAGGAAAAGTTGGAGTATATGGATAAATTTTTGGTATTTGTAATACAACCAAGTGAAAACGTGTTATAAGCATGATGATAAGCATGATGTTATTTTAAGCGGAATTGCCTTCAATATGCGCGATGATATGTTTAGACAGCATGGTTAACGAAGCCACAAAAACGTATTGAAACAAACAAAATAGCTTACTTAGTTCATCAAGGTGCATTCTCCGAACGTTTAACAATAGTTGTCAGTGTTATTTTCATCGCTAAGTGTTGTATAATTTGATATAATTTCTGCTACAACATTTTAAAATTTTAAAATTTTCACTAACATTCCCTAATAACATGGTTGTGAGTTTCGGCAAAAATATTAGTATTTATTAGTGAATTGGTTCTGGTTTACATAGTGTGTATGTTTAATAATTTATATGGTATGAATCAGTTAAATTCTTTCAGAAAGGCTGCTTTGTTTGGCATGATTTCTTTAGTAGATGTTATAGAGATGTACTGCATCGACAAGAACGAATCTGTCATTTGTTCTAGCAATGCGTGTTTGCAAATAATTATGCAATTGTGATTAATTTCACTTTGCATGTGCATCGTTTGATCAAACTAGGAGCTAGATTATTAGGAACGGCGGTTTTACATAGTTAAAAAGTTCACATCATGTACTTTTTAAATCTACTGAAAACATAGTGTGCGAAATTATCTAACACGTTTTTAAATAATGTTGATAACTGAAAAAAAAAAAATTCTAAGACTCAAATAGGACTAACCAGACGTGTTTCTAGCTTTAACCTTTGAATGGCGTTGTCTAAAACGATAGTTTTTCGATATAAGCGTGGACTTATTCAAATAAGATTCGTCTCTTCTATGAATGATGGTCGTAGCTGCACGCTGTCCAATGAATGATCCATCATTTTCTGGAATTAGTAAGATGTCATCAAAAGGGGAAAAGGCAGTCTTTATCTGCTACAAGATCAAACTGAAGAAAATATTGACAAATGTCACGAAATATTTATGCAAATTTATCAAGATGAGGGCGCCAGAAGTTGTCTAGCTGCCGTCGAGCTTTCACCGCCTGATAAACATCGCTTTTCCTGCAAGAAACTCGGGAAAATTTTATTAAAATGCAAGGACATGCAGCGTCTTCTGCCGCAGACAGGATATAATAGAAGGTTTGTGGCCTCGTGCGGAGAGATAAGAAAAATCGAGATTTTCTGTGGAAAGCGTCTGCGTAGAAGAATCTGCTCTGCACGTCGCAAGATGTGAATACATAATTTTTTTAATGTTAGTGAGACTGAGTTCTATGGGAACTAAATAGACATCCAAGTGTAAATAATATTGTGCTATTTGAATAGGAATCGGAAAAGTCCAATAATTATTAATCAAAATGATAATGTGATTCTTTTCAACTTTTTCGAGAAAATTCCTGGATTTGAAGTTACGGCTAGATGGGAGGTCTGGTTGCTCAGTTCACAAGCAACTTGCATTCCCATCTCTATTGTCTGATTTTTTGTAAAAGAATAGCGTCATAAATAATATAAATCTGTATAGTTATTTGGATACCTACTGAACTTCAACTGGTAAGTAGATCGTGCATAATTCTGATTAGTATATACAATACATCAGCAAATAAGAAACTAAAGGATTTTGACGTCTATTTATCGTATGAAACTTAATTTAAATTATTTTTATTAGATTTCAGACACTCCTTGAGTGAATATCCGTGTTTTTGGTCCTTCAACTTTATTTCAATAGCATATATCAGCGAATCTGCCAATTTTAGCTGATCAAATGATTCAACTGGATATTCAGGCAGACACACGGTAACTATTCAATCTCTCTAGCAAGTACCAGTTTTGCTCAAACAACATGTATATTATTCACACAGTTAGTCTAATTCGTACCACAAAGATGGCGGTGGAAGTCAGCCAGGCATCTATGAGAAGCTTCATATCACACGACCTGTGCTTGCTACGGTGGATTACTAAACAACATGTGAATTGCGATCGAGGCCTCGCAGCCTCGCGCTTCATCCCCGTGCAACTTCTCACGACGTAAAGGCAGTTAAATGACTTCTGGTCAGGGAAACCTGCTCCACGCTCCTATTGTCAACGCAAGACTTGACTTATTTGTCTGGAGCTCGAAACTTCCGCTTTTCTCCAGAGTGAGCAGATCTGCATGCAGGCTAGTGTGGTGAACTGATCGGGCGAGATGCAGGTGTGTATTCGCTCATTTAGAATTATAATTATAATTTGACCCACTGATTATTGAAGCATGCATGTTGCTCATGTAGATGAGAGTCTTTATAAAATTTTGATCCATATAATCCGACGACGATTTGATTCTTTATATAAATTTTGATCCGACGAATCAAAAATAAAGTAAATGGTTTATGAGAAGGTTTATTGCAAGATCATTCATTAAATTCTGTGTTTGATTTCATAGGGTCGTATGTTGATCATATGTTTAAATGGATCAAAATTTTATAAAGACTCTGATCTAGATTTAACATGCATGCTTCAATAATCAGTGGATCAAATTATAATTCTAAATTAAATTGCCTTGACTGATAATTATCTCTTTCCTCCTTATAATTTAATTTCAATCTGATATAAATTTCAATGTTTTCTTAATTATTGCATGGCAGCTTGACTGTTGTACTCCGTGCATAAATTAAATTGTTCGAAGTGGCTGCTTCATATAAATGTTAAAACTTTGCGTTGCAACGAATAAAAAAAATGAATTTAACTGAAATTTCCAGTATTAGTAATTTACATGAATTATTTGTAACTGGTCAAAATACTCTGATTTCTTCTGAGTATTGAACACCAGCAGGTAAAAATTCATGATAGCAAGCTGAGCGATATCTCTTGGTGTGATGTTTGATAAACCGCAAGAAAACTATTCTCATATCCACTAAGTTTGTTAGCTTTCACTACCGCTTTCTTTGCCAACACAAAACTTTTCAATGGAGGGAAGTTTTAGAAGTTATGACGGGCCAGGCGTTTCTAAATGCTTTACGTTTGCATACTCTCAGGCAACAATAGTTTATGTACCTAGTAATACAAAGTTGTATTAATATTCCGACTTTGTGTACGTAAATCGTTGAACAACGTTCATGCAACGTTGTATTGAGATGTAAAATGGCCAACATCCTTTGAAAGCTGTATCGCTGTATTGAATCATATATGACTATTTCGATATCGCTCCTTCATCTGTAGACGCTTCTATAAAATCTTTGATAGCTTATCGCTTGTCAATCAAGCTGAGCCGGTAGAAAAGCTCTGCTGCACCTGTCAAAAAACGGAGTTGAGAGGCAAAAAATAACAATAAAACACTATTGACTGCAGAAAAAATTTCTCTTAAATGAATAGGAAATCAGGAATCGGTCTCTACATAAAAAGCGTTTTAAATTTCTGGAAATAAAGCATTTTGCAGAATAACTTTCAGTTTCTTCAAAAATATAGTTAAATGTGGTATGTATAAACATCAGACTTTAGGTTTTCAGAGCAGATTTATTTTTTCCCGTTAATTTACCAATTTACTTTTGAGAGGTGAAAAAATTCTAATTAACCCTCTATAAAAATTTTACGACAAATCTCAGTAGCTTATCCGTCAATATCCTTCTGAACTGAAATCTATTCTTAATATTGAAGCACGCACAGTACTGAAGAAAACTCACGCTGCTGCCAGGCATATTAAGCCAGTGTCATTGTAGCTGCGCTATTTGTCCGTCATTTGTTTACCAGGTTCACGCTGGCAATGTGTAGAATGGGCTACGTTGACTCCCAATTATTTTATTCGCTCAGCGGTTGCGATTGTGGTGGCCAGGACTTCGTAACGTGTATGCAGTTGAAATGTCGTTAATTTTTTAGCCTCAACTACCTGTTTTTCATGTCTATTCGTTTGTTGCAACCGTTGTACCTCTCATAATTTCTTTCTGAGTGGCGGGTAAGCTTATTAGCCGATAGTAAGAATTTTGTCATCCTTGTTTAGCTGCTATAAAGTACTGCGATAATCTCAATGGCTGGGATGCAAATTATTTCAATTTATGTATCTTTCATCGTGTTCCTTGGATCGATTATGATATATTCCCCAATTGAATTGCTCTATGATTCCTGTGTTTTCAGGGTAAACTTTCTATTTATTGTTCCGTGCATCTGTCGGTTATTTCAGGTGGAAGTGGGCTCTTTCCGTTTTAAGTCTACCTGCGTACCAAGACCTCCTCTGAATGAGAAGGGTGTCAGGTTTTCTTCATTGGTGAATGCATTCAACAGTGACCATCGCTGAATTCCTGGATTGGACAGTGGACACTGGCAGCCCAAAACTTCGTCAAGCAATGACTGTGATAAGCGGATGCGCTTAGGTCTACTACGTCAGAGTGACACAAGTCTCGACGGACATGTTGCGAACCTTCATCGACTGAAGAAGATACGCAGAAGACGTCAGGGCGGCCAAGCATGACCAATGTGTTTGTTTGACATTAGGTTATCTGTGTTGCTTGGCTTGTGACTGTACTGGTAGTAAGATTATTACTTTTTGGGAGTGTACCACCTAATGTACCTTTTTTAAGCTACGCAATAAAATCTTGCAAAGTCTCAACTCTGAACGAATCTGGTTTTAATAAATTTTCACTATCGCCAACCTAATAGACGGCGATAGCCTATATATGTTGATAGCTCTCCCGCAACATCATGACAACTTCCAAGAGGTGATGGCGTCGTGGCGCCATCATCCCATGCTCTCCTTAGTAAAGTTTTTTTACTAAACACAGCTAAAGTTAATTTTTATAATTTTATAATTCATCCGTTAACATTGCGCGGTTATCACATGAGAGTTAAATGTTTGGATTGATGGAAATAAAGGTTAATTTTCATACGTGATTACAATTTAAATAGCAAAAATATCTATTCACAAACATACATTACATAATCATGTATTTTATAAACCATTGAAAATTTATTTACATATACGACTCTATTATCTAGAATTTTTATCAGTTGATGAAAATCTTCTCAGAAAAAGATGAAATACTGTGTTTTTCGATCATGCTTCAATCCCATAAAAAACACTATCCGGTAATGATAATCAATGCCGATGCTAATGATGCAAGCCCTTGCACTCTGGTGATGAAGTTGCTGCTGTTTTTCAATGTGTGATAAAATATCCGTTGTTTTCGAAGCAGATATTAAGTAATTATGTCTGATTAAACATATTTTTAACTTATTTTAGATTTTTGGATAAAAATTATGGATACGATTTCATTAGTATAAATTATGGATAAACATTATTATTGCATCATTGAAGTATAAAACGGAGCATATACTTAATTGGTCTCTTGGTAACCGCCAATTATAAGGATATAAATTTTTCGGTGATAAAGTTCCCCTAAAAGTACAGAATATATCGTTCAAGGTAACAAAGCTTTATTAGAAACGCACAGGCCAGGTATCAACGTATCATGGTGCTAAAATTCGAAAGTTTAATTAAGACAGACTGTACAGTCACGACTTTAGTTTATCAAGAATTTAAAAGCAAAGTAAATGGCCAGAAAATTCACTATTTCTTATAGAGGAAAACGTTTCGGAGTCAAGCTCCGTCGTCAGACCAAAACCTAAAACGTACACCATTTTATGTACCTGTGCATTCAGTTTTGGACGGACGATGGAGCTGGACTACGAAACTTTTTCTTTTATAAGAAATGGTGAATTTTCTGGCTTTTTCCTTTACTTTTAAATCCGTGATAAACTTGCGATTTAAGCAGTCAAGTGATCTTAAAACGATTTCAGTTTTAATAATAACTCGAACAACCGTTAAAAATATAAAATTAAAATATTTTTCTTAGCAGACTAATTTGTCCAATTAAGCCTGTCTCTCTCCAGGGATCACCAGAAGCCTGCACGAACTTCACTTTGATTGATGTAGCTGACGACAAAATCGTTGCAAATAAAGCCACGACTAACATTTTTAAAAGTCGAGAAAAAATGTTGCTGGAGTTGGATATAATCGATATTACGGAACCGGATCAACAGGTACCGAGTATACGTATGCAGTTTCATGTAACTCCGTTACAACGAAACTCTATAACAATTTGATTACGCATGCATTATCGTGGAACTACCAAACTACTGGTCATATTGCATGGTGATCCCATAACTTTTTGACCAGAGACAACATAGCGATTATTCTAACCTTAGTGTTTGGATCGCCGTAACAACTGAATACCCATGCGGACGTGGAGATAGGAGACACGTGTCCGAAGCTCCAATAACCACCAAAAAAAAGACTTCACTCGTTGGCTTGCACAAGACTCAATAAATAACTACAATTCTACGGATTTAACAACCAGTGTTTAAGTATCCTATGCAGGTTATGTTCGCTGTACGCGCTCATCCGGAGGCACTTACTTTACACGGTAATTGGGAAACTTCACAGCTAACTTCAACACTCATCTCCTTGAGGAAGTTTTTTATCTGTCAGATTATATTAATGGCAAGTAAAATATTTAACAAGTTTCGTTTAATATTTATTAGCATACAATCTAAGTGCAAAATGATTGTGTTCCACTAAAAAAATAATTAATTTGAATGAGAGTCTTTCTGTAGATGAGATTCCATCTACAACATAAAATTTATGTCAAGATTCACTTTGAATAAGTTAAAGAAAATTATCGACCAATGAGTGAACGAGGAAACTGTTTGAACGAGGAACTGTTATTTTTATGTAATAGGCCATGGGCCTATTTCTTCAACGCCGACACTTCTATTCTATTATATTGTATCACTGCTTGTGGAGGAATCATTTGAATAATCTTTCGCTTAATTATCAGAGCAGTGTAATTAACTGCGTTGAGTCTATAGAATCGCTGAGATTTACCGCGCCATAACAGTCAGTGAGAATAAATCTCTTTTGTCTGCTAGTTCCGCTCGCCCTAGGCCTTCCAGAGCCTCAAAACAAGCTGAATTTTTCTTGTGTCAAGAAGGCGGAGGAAGAACAGTCTTACCCTCGGGGCTTATGACGTCACGTCTACCTCCAAGACAGGAATACGAGTATAATTTTTATTACTCTAATTTCTGCTAAAATTTACATTCTCAAGGGGGTTTATGGCCACAATTATTTATATGTCGTTTCTTTTGCATGAATTCGTGGAGGAATGTACTTTGACAAAGCATTAAATGGCGTATATACAGTATGCTACGCCTTGACGTTAACGTGACGTCGCTGATCCATCCTACGACGATCTGCTGCTGAAGAGAAGGAGAATTATTATTGACGTACTGGAACGGTAAGAAAAACTTGTGAAGATATAACTAAATATAACTAACTTTATAGATAGCGAATTAATTAATCTCTTTGGACTGAATTTTATTATTCAGATTGCTGACCATTTCCCTCACTCTCTCGCACTGAACATTTCCCTAGTTTATTTTTGAAGCAGTTTTGTTCATATATTGTTTCAACGATCAATTGATGAAAGAGATTGAAAAATTGTGTTTGCTGTTACTAGAATAAATATTTGCAGTTTATTGAAGAGCAATCAGGTGATCACAACCGACACCAACTATCGCAATTGAGTCGTTCTAAAATTTATTACTCACTAACTATGATCACATTTTCCCTTAAACCAACATGCTTTAATTTTCTTCGTTCCGTAATGCACCAGAGACAGCGAATCTGCTGATTTCAACGGTAAAAACATTGATTTTAGTTTAATTCAAATTGGAATGAAATATTTTAAAAACTTATGTATCTTCGATAAGCGTTTTATTACCATCAAAAATGTTAAAGAAACTGATATTTTATCACGAGCAAATTTGAAATCTAGATAACATACATGTGATAAGTTATATTCACATACACCAAATTTTTGGTAACAAATCGAAATTTTATCTGACATTGATGAATTAGAATCATTCAAATTATATTCAACATACATGACCAGAAATATGTTGAAAATAAAATACGTTTTTTAGAGCAAAATTTGGTTGAAATTAGTTATCAGTTTAATTAAATAACTACACTGCAGCTGCATTATATAGAGCGTCTGATAACGATCAGTGGCCATACTTTCAAAATTCGCTAAGTGAACGTAAGTACCTACGCTCTATTTTCTTGTCTAGAGCGTCTGATAACGATCAGTGGCCATACTTTCAAAATTCGCTAAGTGAACGTAAGTACCTACGCTCTATTTTCTTGTCTGTGATTGGTGGATTTGGCTTGAAATGATTGGCTGATGAACTTACGATCTCTTAACTTTTTTTGAAAGTATAGGCCCTGAACCATCTGGGGGCTCTGTGAGGAACTCAACCTCGAGACGCAAACTCCATAACGATGCTGATGCTAATGAACAGACGCCCGGCATGACGCCACGTTGTGCAAGTCAGCAAACTTGGGGGAGCGTGCAGAGCGCGGCTGTAAAAGGTAGTGAGCGACACACGTACTGGAAATTTGCTAATGGTTGGGAAGTTTAAAGTTTAAACGTTTACATGTTTAGCAAGCATAATAAACATGACGTTACGTGAGGTTGGATTCAAAACCAATGTTATGCTTTTAGTATCCGTAGTATTAGTAATTATATTATTATTGAACGATTGTTCCTTGAACGGAAATTTAAATGCCTCATATGTGTTTTACCTACTTCTTGCACGATTTGTTTATTCCCGTTAAAAGTATAATTTCTAATGAAAAGACACTCAATAAATTATATCTTAATATTTTCCATTTAAAAATTAAAAATTAGTGTGAAAATAATGCGACATTCGTACGTCAAAAAACACAGCTTTTCCAAGCCAAGCAAATTGTTAATTCTGTTAAGTAAAAAACAATTCATTCATTAAAAATCTTGCAAGTAATTTTTCTCCGATACTGAGTTGCCTTATAAAAATATCGATAAGTTATATTCAAGATTTGTGTGGTACGTGATTTGTAGCACAAGTCAGCAAAAAATATTTCTTTCTTCCACATATATCCCAAAAAATTTGTGTCCACAAATTTTGAGATAATCCCCAAGCCACAGGCACTGCAACCTAAAAGTTTCCAAAATATCGTCGTTATTTATACAAAACACTGAGAAAAAATTCGACTTAAAATATCCAGAGTCGTTCGTCAGATAATGTTCGCTTCTGCTGTCAGACAGATTTAATCTAAGTCCGAGGACGACTCTTCCGATCTTCTGGATCCGGAAATTACTAATCCTTGCAATCCGCCTACTCCTGCCGTCGTAATCTGACAATCTGCCGCCAAAGCGGACAGCGAATAAACCGAGAAATTTTTTAGGACTTTTAATTATTAATTTTATTCAGATCTATCAGAGATATTTGCATTCAGATCAAATATCTTGAGTCACATACTGATCATGAGTCTGATACTCCTAAATTAACTCGCAAAAGTTACAAATTTAGTAGTTTATTTTAACGTCGCTAAAGCTTCAGTTTAACCATTAATTTTATCTTCGATTCATACGAGCATATTTTGCTCTTGATTTTTGGACAGATACCCAGTTCGCAATTCTACTAACTGGGTATCTAAGGCCATTGGGCGCAGTCAAGCAAAATAAAACATTCAAGTCCAAGCTGTCAATGACCAATTCCAGTCATATGCCCGCAGTTACCCAAGTCGAATCGGGCGGCAGATCGGTTGCCTTGGACGTTTCCTCGGCAACGCGTGCCAATATTGCAGGCTTGGACATTGGACATGACTCTGTGTGACTGATGGCGCTGCGCTGGTGCGGGCGCTGAGGGAGCGTCGGGGCAGGCTAGTTCACCAGCAGCTGGCGCCGCCCCGACTGTGATGATTGTTGATGATGAATATTCTATAATAATTAATTATGGAATGAATATTCTAGAAATAATTATGATATTATGGAATGAATATTCTAAAAATAATTATGATATTCTGGAATGAATATTCTGGAAATAATAATGATATTTTGGAAAAATTATGATCGGCATCAAGAGGTTTTGAAAATTTTAGAAGCTTTGCGAATATTTTCCCTGTACAGACAATGAAAAAATGCATAAAATTAATGTTGCATAATGTGTTCGTTTTCACATTGACTTTTCATACATTTTCTCTAGTCTGTGAATTTTGTGTTTAAAGCTTTTTGATTTTCAGTTAGAATTTGATAGATCTATTCTATTCCTTTTTAGTATTGTAAGACGTGCCTCGTTACCATTTCAGCCTTAGTTTACATCTCTGGCTTGAGGAAACCTATAATGATTACCTGAAAACATCGACCTTCGTCATTTCTAGGTACTTCATTCAATTACTATTTTATTGCAAATTGAGGGTGTCTAGATTAAATTCCACTCAACCACTCGAACATTCGCGGAATGTTTTCTCTTCATTGACCGCCGAGATGATGACGTTGACTTCTAACTAGGACCCATCAATATAGGTGTACCTCAGGGCTCTGTACTTGGGCCTTTATTTTTTAATATTTTTATCAATGATATCGCCTCGTCTTTTAACGTAAACTGCAAGCTTTTTGCCGACGACGCCGTTCTATATGTCAATAGAAGTTCCTACGATGAAGCGTGTGATTATGCTTCTGAGCTAACAGTGAATTTGTCTAGATGGCTCTTAAAGAACAGGCTTGTGGCTCATACAGATAAGACGAAGTTGATGCTCTTTACTCCCAGACCCGTTTCCTTTCTACGTGACATCACCTTCAATGGGAAAGTTTTAGAATGGGTCGATGATTTTAAATATCTTGGTTTAATAATCGACAATAAGTTTTCCTACAATAAACACATTAACTACGTCTGTCAGGGGCTGAGCAAAGCCCACGGAGTCCTGAAATATCGCCTATGTCGCCTGTGAAGCTTTTTAGCTTATATAGGCATTCACAAGGAAGCATTTTGTATTTTTTCTTTAAATTTTCGATGGTCTCTTATGTATATTTTTTGTCTGCTCCTCAGTGAATAAAGAATGAAGAATAAAGAATAAAGAATAACTAGGGCCATGGTCGTGGACCACGATCTACCGTGTCAATTATGTTTCCTAAAGCTCGAGACGGGATTAAGTCTGCGTTTTTACACTTAGTAATGAACAATCAATATTGAAAGCATTTTGAACCCAGAAAAAATTTTATATTGCAAATAAAATAATTGTTTTTATGGAAGTTTAACGTCACTAATTTGCTTGTCTCGTGTTTAATTACCAATTAAAACTTAGAGGACCAGCGTTTATAGAACCTGAGTGCCGCGTGGAGAGCAATTTTTTTAGGATTTTTTTTACCTTGAAGAAATAAAAAGCCGAAAAGAAACATTAATCAAAATGAGATATTTGTTCTGATGTTATATAGGCGGGTAAAAAAAATCATGAATAAATCATACATAAAGTAGAGATCCAGGAACTTTTGTACGTTTCAAAGACGCTTTTTGCATTCCAAATAATGAAGATATAATTTTTTTTAATTTTATTCACATCATTTTCTAAATTACGAGCTGACACTTGAGAAATCCCTGGCATCTCTTTTTGAGTTAAAGTAAGTAAAGTCTCTAAATATTTTCTAGAAGTTATTTGCACTTCTCGCGAATATATTCTTCATATTTGTGCGCGTTTGTCGGGACCAGAAATTTCTGCAAACAGAAATAATTTGCAAAGCATTTTCTTTTAAAGATAAAATTTTTCCACGCTGAGAAGATCTCTGCGTCAATATTCTCAGAGTTCGGGAAATTCTGTCTCAAATTACGCCGGAAGTTCCTGATATGCACCTGAAATTTAGTCCTGATCTGCACCTGCAGTGTGGTCTCGAACACGAAATTTGGTCGCAAATTTCACCTGAAATTATGTCCCGATGTGCACCAGAAAATTGGTCCCAAATTGCACCTGAAATTTGGTTCCGATATGCACCTGATATTTGATCCCAAAGTACACTTGGAATTCATTACTGAATTGCATATGAAATTTGGTCCCGAAATGCATCGACTAAATGCAATTGCAATTTGGTCACAAAATGCATCTGATATTTGGTCCTGAAATTCACCTGAAATTCGGTTTTGAAGTGCACCTGAAATTTAGTCACAAAATGAAACTGAAATTTGGCCCAGAAGTGCACATAGAGTTTGGTCACAAAATGCAGCTGAAATTTGGTCACTAAAGGCCCAAAAATTTAGTCTCGAAGTGAACCTTTGAATACTTGAATGTCTGCATCAGCCGCGCTAGTCGGCGATGAATTACTGGATCGCACTAGTAAAAAATTAATAATAAAAAATCTTGATGCTATTTAAAGCTGTAGCTAAATATTTAAAATCTTAGTCACTTATATTCTACGTTCCAGGGACTGAAAAAGAAGATTGTCAGGATGAAATTTAATCAAATTTAAGTCTTTCATCTGAAGTCTAGATTTTCTACGAAATCTGGAAGACTTAGAAAACTGTGAGTACCTACGTTAATTTCCAATAATAAAAATCAGTATACCGGATTGACAAAAATGTTTCACGGCCTCATATGTATAATAATTTCATTATTTCAATTAAATCATATATAGTTATATCCGACGTGGAAATATATAAAAAAGACCAGTTGTTCCCGCCATCTTGCGGATCAGGACACATGGCATAGGCTTGGCACCTCAATAAATTAATTTTCACTGGCAAACTTCGACGCACTCGGTAATGAACATAAGCATCATCACAAGTGTGAGCACGCTAAATTGAGTTCTTTTCTTTTGCCATTCACGTGTGGGATCTGGTGCTTTCACTTATAATTTTTTTTTTATAAAATACCAAACGAACACCGTCACATTCACGTGTGGTATCTGGTGCTTTCACTTCTGATTTTTTCATTAATCACCGAACTAACACCGTCATTAGAAGTGAATATTTATCTACGCGTTTGCCCTCAAGGTGTCAGGAAAAATGTTTCTACACAACCAAAGCAATAATTCGTGGCTGGAATAATTGCTGCAGCTCCTAATTTTATGAGCGTGGAACCGTCCGTTGAGTTTGTTACGGTGCGCAGTTTTTTCCTTCGTTTAATTAGGAAATGGCTGCTGGGTGCCCCCAGTCCTTCTATTTAAGATAAGACGATAAATTGCGATATTCTTCTAACTGGGCGCAGAATAAGTTTCTGAATTGAATTAACGCGGCCTACATTGGAGCAAACTTGGTAAATAAATCCAACGTAAAACGTAGGAAACTTTTTAGCTGAAAATTAAAAGCACATCGCAGCGAACCTGCGTGATGAGACTGCTGGTCCCAGCTGATACCCACTTTTCCATTGAAGTTAATCGAAAATTCTTGTTCCTATACAAAGCCTGATTTATTAAAATAATTTTTAAATATATTTCCATCATTCGTCTCAATTCCCTAGAAATTTATTCCTGATATCCGAGGTTTAACAGAATATTTGTTCAATTTGCATTAAAGAGATAAATAACTGAATTATTTCACTCCGAGCGATAGAATTTCCACTGGCGATGTCGATATAAAACGAATTGGAAAATGAAGTCTTTTGGCAGCGACTTGCAGCATCCACAAAGTTCATGCCTTTTATGCGCGTTTTTCCTCATTGGCAGGTCCATAATGACTCAGAACTCGACAAAGTTCAAATTGAAACCGCTGCTGAACCTCGACTTCCGCCTCTTCTTCTATCGAGACTATCTTCAGGTCGCAATCATGGAAGGTAAAGAATGGTTCTTATGAGCCGACCAACGAACATGAACTGCCGATGCTATTTTTCCTTAGCTTCTGACAGATCGCCCTGCCTATACACTGTAACAAATATCTGACTCCCGGATCATGAAGTTCAATACTAGCCTATAAATAAAAATTTCGTTGTATGACTCAGTGTGCAATATTATTGCTGTTGTAGTAAAATTCGGGGTCCCCCCGGTTTTACCCCGCGCTCTCAGTACGCGTATTGATACTTGTATCCGAACAACTTTACACTCTCTAACCGGGAAAATCGGGAGCGACATAAAATTTTTACTTTTTCCATCATAACAATCGTGGGATGTAAGATGGTTTAGTTTATTGTAGTTTATTGATATTGATATTAAAATGTAGGGGGCACTGGGATATTCTGGTTGGTAATTTCATTTCACAACAATACTTTCAAATTTTATTTGTAGTTCGTTGAGATTATTTTTTTTCCCATGAAAAATAATATATTTCCTTCATTGTCTGTTGAGGAGTTTAAACATTTAAAGAATTATCGAAATTAGCGTTTATATAAAAAAAAATTCACTCTGAGTTAGCGATTTCAAAGCAGAAATATATCTTATAAAGCCGGCATCTTTATTATTGCTAAAGGTGTTATGCATTTTTTGACACTACATGCAACTGGTCGAACACATGCCACGAATTGATGACCTTCACTTCCAGCTTCGCTTCTCCGGGTCCACCAATGCTGAATCAGGACTGCGCTGCGATTTGTCAGGTCGTGAAGAGTTCATAACTTTTGTAGCAGACGCGCGAATGTCAGGTTCGGTGCAGGATAACGTATGACCGTTCTCAGTGCGTCGAGAAATAGTGAGAATCTTACTTCATATATTTCCGGACAGGAGGAGGTAAACATAATAAATGTATTGTGGGAATGGAGATTATTTAAAAGATTATTTGGATTATTCATAAGATTATTTTAATTATTTTATCAATACAATTGCATCTAATAGCCCATATATAATGAAAAAACATAAAATACTTTAAATTTAAGTCTGACTAAATAAATTAAATATATGCGTATAATGCTCAATTGAATTGGATTTTGTGAAAGCGAGGAATATAAAATTAATTAATAACAAACTGTACAATCGACAACTCACTCGTGAATCAACGTGGGATATTTTATAATTTTTCTATTGCGATTACGCGAGCTCAGCTGTGTTAACTTCTAAGGAGATTATAGCCCGCCCAACAGCTCTGTCATAATGAGATTATCAGGCGATGCTTTCCCCTGCGCCAGGGAATCGAAAAATTTCTTGTCATGAGCGCGGTGAGGGGATGCTCGAAGTTTGAAATCACGAACTGAGAGCACAATTTTGTCCGCGAAACGTAATCAAAAGATGCATTTCATCAGTAAATTAAATAATTTAACACCAAGACTTGCTGCCAACACATGATCATATATGATAATGTAGGAATTTTAAGGTGCTGTTCAACTTTTTTCGTTTCAAAATTTATTTATACGTAAAGTGAAAATTGTGCCTGCTCTGTAGAACCGTTTTAGTTATACATTTTTATTACACCATTTTTTTGAATAGTTGAAGCTAAATATTTTTTGTTGCGCATTTCTCCCACGATACATTGCCAATGAGATTAGGAAAAAATATTTTTTCTTTACTATTACTAATATAATGACAAAAATTGCAGCAATACATGTTTTTTTCACTGCACGCATTCCATCGCGTATACATATTTCATTCATTTCCATACGCATGAGCTTCAATCGAGGGTAGAGACATTTCTCGAACTTTAGAAGTCTATTAGTCAAAATTTGTTGATGAGCGTAACAATTTAGCAAACAAGTTCTGAACTTCTGTTCTCAGGTCTTCAATTTTCGTCGGCAATATTGAAAAGAATTCGACGAAATCCCAACAAAGCGAAGCAATGGCCGAACGGGCCGACATGCTATGCCGAGCGCCGAGGCAGGTGATGGATTGGTTCTAATTAGGAGCAGATGTATCGCACGAGCTCGAAAATATTTGTAAAAAAGTTTCTTATAATTCTGCACTACAAAGTGATTCGTCTCGTACCCAGAGAATGCGAGACTAATGAGGCTATTTCTTTCTATAGAGAATCCAATGAACTATTGCAGAACTAATTCACGATGCCCACGCACAGAAACTTGAAGGAAATCAAATAAAAGACAATTCCAATTATTAATTTTTGACCCGAGTTCAGCATTGCAAGAAACGAATTTTAAAGCTGTAGCAATAGACAATTGTCACAAAAAAATAGGTAAAAGCTTCGTTAATTTTGTATACGAGGGATTTTAAGTCAAGACGACCATATCATCGCAAATCGTTCGACTTTTGCCATCCTTGCGTAGATCTCAATAGGATATCTGCAAGGTCCTGGCCACGCAACGCTCCAGGGAATCCATCTCTCCGCCTTATATCGTACAATAAGGTGAGCCCGCTTGTCTGGAATTTGTACCCGGCCAAACTGTAGCAAATTTCTTTAGCCGATAAAAAAAAATAAATTGGATTTCGTCGCAGGCGCGAGGCGCCGGTAGCTTGCAAACATTTTTCAGAAAGTAAAAAGTGTTGGCGAAACTTCATTTACTGAACAATTATTGTTCGTGAGGGCTTGCAAGCAGCGGCATAGAAGTAAGATATTTCGGCGAGTGCAAGCGCTACGTCGAAACTACGCTTTGGCAACAAAGAATGAAATTGAGGTCGAGAATTCTATGAAATTGAATTTAGGAAAGATTGACTATACGTGTATAAGCTTTTATTTGTGAAAACACAAATTTCAACAACACGCTCATACCTTACTACCAATCACTTTTCACTTAATGATTAATGTACGCCAATGTAAATGCAAAGGGACGTGGTAGCATTTCAAATTTTACATGAACGCTAAGAAATTCATCTTTTCCTAAAAAGAATAAAATTTTCAATCTAAAAGTTTCATATCAACTGAGCGTTTGTATCCTTCTCATATTGACCTTCACTTTTATTTGTATCTTTCTGCGACATCACTAATATAATTTAGTTAAAAATAGTACAGAGAGATCAATGAAGGATTGAAACTACATTTTCGCCGACAATCCCAAGTTTTAGTATCAGAGGACGCATTGCAATAGTACTTTGTCCTACTTATGTATTCTGATTTTTAGTTTGTAATCACCTCGAATGTGACATACGTTCAGATATTCTCTGCACTTATTTTTTGTTGTGTGATGATCCACCACGGAGGTACGCTTTAATTTATCATTTGATCTGTTTAATTTCGTAATAGTTTTCGGTTTTCAATTCAGTGGTGGTGTTCATGATTAGGATTATCAGTCTTTTATATTTTTATTTTGTTCACGTTATATTCTGCTTATGTTGCTCAAATATTGCTAATTCTAAATTCTTGTTTATTTCTTAATTTCGGAATAATTCCAAATCTTGATTGCAAAGTTAGAACTATAGAGCAAGGAGAACACACGGTTATATTCTTGACTTAATTTCTATGTGTCGTTTGTTTATTATAATTTCCATTTTTAATTTTATTCATCCTTTCCTTAACATTATACCCCCGACACTGGATCACAACGCCAGTACTCTTCCACAAACACAGCAATTCTCTTACATGCGACATTCATGCGTTAGAGGATAGCGTGAAATAATTACATACCTCCTCCGTTAATACAACGTGTCATTGAATTAAGGCGACTTGTTCAGGAAACAGAGCAGATGATTAACGGACACCGGATGCCTCAAGCTCTCCATCATCCCATGGCCCTACTTTCTTGATGCTCCTCACGTGAGGTCAAGTCTTATACGCGCTCATTAATTACGCCTGCGACGAAATTGACTTGCAAACGAAAATGAACTACGCGGATGAAATATTAACGTAATTAATGCGATGATAAATGAACCTCCATTGAACTATCTTTGCTTGAGCCCCAGCTTAGAATTTCGTGGACAGAGAGGCCCCGAAAAAACTGAAAACCTATAAGTAAAACTTTATTTCTTGGATATTTTAGCAAAACCTGGCACTGTTTTTCCTGATGGATATTCCAATTGTCAAGTAATATATTATAAATGATTTTCACTATATCTAAATGTCAAGGACAGTTTATATTTTTGACCGACTATCTTTCTTAGATAACGAATCTTCAGCTTTAACTTCCTCAATTCCAGCGATTTCGACCGGAAAGTTTAGAATCCTTGTGCATTTTCGGCAGGAGCCTATTTTGAAACAAGCATTTTTTATCGGTTGAAAGGTCAATCAAACGTGTCGGCAAATAATCAAATACGTTTTTATAATTTTATTTCAGATTTTTATCCTAAAATGTTTTTCTAGAAACTTGTAGGGTATTGTGACACTGCAAGATAATATTCCGAATTTTAAGCAGGCTTCAAGGACAGAAATACTTTACTAGTCCCTAAAGCTTTCGTTTGGAGCTCAACTCTCTGACTTCAATTTTATTCGTATTATTTGCTTCTAAGATATGCACTGGCATGACGTGTTTGAATTATTGTTTTTTTCTTACTGTTTTTGAACAGTTTTATGCCGATCATTTCATTTCCGTGCTTTGATCTTCTTACCGAAGAAAAGTCAAAAGCAACAAAATACCTAGATACGTAGATAATTTTCTTATAATTAACAACTCAATAAAGCTAGATTAGATTAACAACTACGAACAACTTCGTATCGCGCGAAATCTAAGCCACCGCCATCTTTTCTTGAACATGATTGCTTTAAAGAAAAGTATCCAAAAAAATCATCATTAGAAAAATGCCCTACAAAAAGTACGCTAGCACAAAGCTGAGGACGGCCACAATAGCGCCATGGCGGCCACAATAGCGCCAATACGCAATAATGAGCATTGCCAAATAACGGAGGTCTGATCAGGCCGAGTTTCCTCTGCATAGCAAGTCTCATTTTGATCACAATCTCGCCTATACGGCGGAGAGCATGTGGCGAGCTTGTTAGCTCTAGTGCTGCTTTGTGGCGCACCAAACGCTACTGTGGCGCACCAAACGTTA
>NW_025930876.1:50179-64640 GCF_000764305.2 Hyalella azteca
GTCCTTTGACTTACACTTCGAACTAGCGTACAAAAAGAAGGCTTTCGGATTCTTTTTGGCATTTTTAGCAATATTTTTTTCGAAGTTTTTCACTGCAGTGCGACAAACTTTTTTAGCTTGATTTCGAGCTCTGGCATACAGGTTATAATCAGACTCGCTGCGAGTTCGTAAAAAGAAAAGAAAAGAAACCGAAGAAAAGAAAAGCAACTAAAAACTACCGAAGAAAAGTCTAAAGCAACTAAATACCTAGATACGTAGATAATTTTCTTATAATTAACAACTCAATAAAGCTAGATTAGATTAACAACTACGAACAACTTCGTATCGCGCGAAATCTAAGCCACCGCCATCTTTTCTTGAACATGATTGCTTTAAAGAAAAGTATCCAAAAAAATCATCATTAGAAAAATGCCCTACAAAAAGTACGCTAGCACAAAGCTGAGGACGGCCACAATAGCGCCATGGCGGCCACAATAGCGCCAATACGCAATAATGAGCATTGCCAAATAACGGAGGTCTGATCAGGCCGAGTTTCCTCTGCATAGCAAGTCTCATTTTGATCACAATCTCGCCTATACGGCGGAGAGGATGTGGCGAGCTTGTTAGCTCGAGTACTGCTTTGTGGCGCACCAAACGCTATTGTGGCGCACCAAACGCTATTGTGGCGCACCAAACGCCATTGTGGCGCACCAAACGCTGTTGTGGCGCACCAAACGTCATTGTGGCGCACACTTGATATGAGCAGTGATGCAAAATAGAGACCGTTTCGAGTGACTTTGGTAGCGCTAATTGTCGATGTATGATAGCGAGTAGTGACCCAAAACTCAGCCGCCTTGGAATGTGCTTTGCTTGTCCTGTGCTTCCATGTAATGATCAGTCGTCAGAGTCTGCAATGGATGAATGTTAGCTTCGCATACTTTTCGGTCAAATGCCTAACTAAATGATACTTTTTAGTTATTTTATAGAAGTCAGTCGAACTCAACAGCAATATTGGAGTTCGCCCTGTCAGTATACTTATCAATCAATGTCTTGGCCTCTGAGGTCTCCTAATGCGCACAGCACTAGCCTAGGGCGATCAGTATTGGCAATTATTCAGACAATCCATTAGTACAGAGCCCTTATTTGCATATAACAAACGAATATGTAGCAAATTTTTAGATTTATCTGGACGGATCCGAGTAGCAAAAATTTATTAATTCAAAGCATTATTTAACGTAAAACATTTATCACATATTCGTTTCATATGATCAAACTAACTATTCGTTTTCTGAATGTCCCTGAGTAGAATAAAATAAACCGCCTTTGTAGCTTGTACTGTACTTTATTTCGTACATCAATTCAGAAAATATTTCACATTAACACTCTTGATTAACAAACTTAGATCAGATATTTATGTATTGAAATATTGACAATCATTATATAAGCTGTAGAACAACAGCTCCATGCGTCAATAAAGTGAATTAATTAGAAGCATCATCAATTTTTGTCAGTTTATTGCATGTGGATGAATATTATCCAGAACAGTTTTATCAGAGCGCACCAAGCCTTTAATATTTAGGGCTTTTTATATCTCAAAAATTCTATAAAATGCCATGGTGATAAAANCCATCGGAGTAACCACTTTTCTTCAATAGATATTAAAAAATAAACAGATGTTATAATCAGATGTTGCAAAACAGATGTTGCAATCATTATCTTTTGCGAATCATTTAATACTTATCATAACCCATCCAGATATCTCATGATGATTTACGAGTAGATACAATTCAATGCAGAATCAAATGAATAAAAAAAGTTACGACTTTCAAGAACAAATAAAATTGGCGTGAATTTACTTTGGTTTTTCGAGTAAAATATTCTCTGTGAGTAGAAACTCTTTTTGAGTAATTTAGCTCGGTACAGGCCGATACATAAAGGAAGATTCGTAGATGAAGGATCATATGACAAGCACGTATAGCTTTTGAAACTCGTGGCTTACCTTGAACTTAACGATTTCCGCCACTTCGTGTACAGAGATGATTTAAGTGTTTGAATGTGAGCCTTAATTTAAAATCATCACAATGTACAGTATGTTCACTAATTATAAGTGTTTGTATCCCGAAAAGAGGGACTCGATAATGGATTTTTAGCTCGCGCTTATAGCATATTGTAATAAGTAAACATCTATGCAGAAATAATATTTTGTTCTTTCGATACCAGTAAAAAATGTATACGCATCTTTGCAAAGTTAAGGGGAAAAAGAAAAGGAACGAATTAAAATAACTAATTAGATTTCCAGTAAATTTTTGAAATTTAGTTGAACTCGTATGTATGTTAAAAATACGGGATTGGAATATTTTAAAGTACAGACCGAGGGAAAATGAACTATTCCGTAAGACCTATTAGTCCATTTTATCTTTATCCAACTTTTTCTGGAATATTTTCTATGCCCAACCGATGTGGGCTTGAAGAAATATTGGCGATCGAAAGCGGCTGAATAGAAATGATTCCAATCAAAAATTCATGATACATATTCGAACCGCATGATCTGTATTTATATATAACACAAAATACGATTACATTCGATCACCTTTGCGGGTCGAACTTAATTCAGTTTCATAACTACACCTCAAGTTTGTTTAACTCATCTTCCGTCACGGTCTCCTCCCAACAACCAACTCGTGTAATTTGAATGGAATACGAGGCTGCTGCGGACACTATAGACTGAGCTCTGTTGTATAATGGTGATAGGGTCGAGCCAACAGTGACCTCTTATATAGTGGCAGTATGACAATGTTAGGCTCGTTAGGAGGCAAGTCGGAATGTGGCACAGCAGTAATGGAATGCTTTCCATAAGCTGGGGAATGTTGATTGCCAGGGCTATTGTGATGCTGGTTCTGGGGCGGTCAAGCTATTGCGTGCGCAGTTGTGCAATGTGCAATTGTGCATGGCATCAAAAAAGTGGGTGGCAGAGATGGGTGCAATACTGTATGACATTAGTCAAGAGTCAATTCTTGAGGGGACTTTCAATATATTGGAATTAAAATCCAATCAACCTATGTGAGTAATAATGTCATTTATGTAATAAAATTCTAATTTTCCCGTTTCAAATAATATACTAGCAAATCAGTTAATACGCTAAATTGAATCAAGAAAAATTCACACTGACTTGGTTCCTCAATAATTCTTTGAACCTCTTATTTACGTGTCACACTTTCATTAGTATGACATTCTTTTGCCACAGGAAGTGAGATGATATTTAAGAAAAATTAATCAAGTAACTTTAATAATTCTGCAACTAACATTCAAGGGCACAAGATAATAATAGTTGCAATACTATAAGAGTTCATTTCAGCAGCGTTCAAATACACATCAACAATTCAACGAATGAAATGTTATTTTTATTCAACTAGATAATTGAGTGAAATAATTGTGAATTTAATAAGACGTACTCGATACAAATTTTTTGTGTTACTTATAATCAATTTTGTAGGTGAAACCATACTTTTAGTCGATCCCATTGATTGTTGTTCTGTAATATAAAGTTTAAAGTCAACTTACTGACCCTTACCTAGCCTGATTTATAGGCATTTTATGGAAACTGGTTGGAATATATTTGTTAAAACCACGTATTTATCTCAACACTTTAGCCTCCCTGCAGCGCCACGTATTTATCTCAACACTCTCGCTGTCCGAGCCTCATCGCTGTAATGGCATGCGCGAGGGCAGAAGAATGAGGCGAAATTCAAATAATCCCCCGAGGAGATCCTGTTCAATTTTGCCCTCTAATTTTTACAGGAGCCCTGCGTCCTATAAAGGACTCGAAATTTAGACGATTAACTAAAAGCAATCAAAATCGGATCAACAAACGCAATCTAAAAAGAAGTTAGGAGTTCACTTCATACAGATAAAACAAACCTTCAGAACTCAACAATATAAGTTTGTAAGACATTCATTATTTTTTAGATTTCACTCGTTTTTTCAATTAAGTTAGTGCAATAATAAGTTGTGATAATTCTAAAAGACAATTACGTTTTGTTCATTGTGTTGAGAACGCAAGATGGATCATTCTTTAAAGAAATGAACTCACGCTACGAAAAAGTTCAACGTCGCAAATTATTTTTCCATTTGAGGTGACTCATACGAATTCATTTCAATTTTGTCAATAAAAAATCCAGACCGCGGCTCCGGCAATGTGAAGGCGAAGACGATGAGAGCTGCACGAGCTACAAGGCGTGGTGCCAACACGGTCGGGTTACTCGGTCGGGCCAAAAGTCGGCGTCAGGGAGTCTGCGTATAATTGTATACGGTCGTTCCGCGACCGCCTGCTATGATTCTCTAGTGCTTTAGGAAACTTTCAGAATTAAATGCCGTCATCCAGCTCCTTCACTTCTACATTGCTATCCTGATGTTATCAGCATTTAATAAGTTTGCCATGCACTGACTTTAGAAGCGGAGGCAGGCGTTTGGAACAATGCACGAACGCTGCATTGCTACCGATATGACGGGTTCTGTGTAATATTGGAGGCTCTTTTATTGCTTGTATTATTATGATGAGTGAGTAGACGGAATCATCTGAATAAATACGTGCAGTGTGTGCTGTTGAATTGTTATGATCCGGAAGATAAAAGATGTTATTAATTCAAGCTCACATAGGCTCTGGACTCAAGTTTATCGCAAGATCTGAAGAGCTAACATGATGTTTATGGGCAATTAATCACCCAAGGTGACTGCAGTGAATCGAATTAAAATGAATGGCATAGAACGCTATCTCGCAAAGTATGCTTCATGACCAAAGAACTGACTTGACCGGAAAAAATTCAATCATCAAAAAGAAATGTTTACATGTTTGATTTAAAGCATTTGAGTGCATCCTGTGATTGTGAGTAAATAGAACTATCAAAATAAGGATGATCAGGAGCAGAGCAGCAAAACTCTAACGCCTGGTCTTAATTTCAATCTCCTTTCAAGATTCATATAAGTTGAAGCTCGAAAAACTACGATTATGACTTCAAATCCAATCAGATCACCATTACATTATTTCGAAATGTTCAGACAAAATTAAATCTTTTGAGGTTAAATTTTCTAGTATTCCTCTTAAACGGTTGTGCTGGATTCAATATTCTATTTACGGCGTTAACCGTCATTTGGTCGAAAATAGAGCCAAAAATTTTAATTTTCAGTTCGCTTCATTTGTTGTTCACTTGTTGCAGATTATGAAAAATAGAGTCTTTTCTTCTCTTCCGCTCGTTCCTTCTCTTATAAATTGAAATAAAATGCGACAGGTGTTAGTCGCCCTTCCTAAGCAACTGTGTACACAATAGAACAAATAAAAAACGAGTGGGGCTTAATACATTCACCTTAGATGAAAGTTAAGGAGGTGTTGTCGTTTGATTGACGTCCTTTACAACCAAAAGTGGCAATGAATTTTTATTGACATAAAATTCACTTGATCGTTTATAACTTGATCGCCGTGAACTACAGCATCTTCAAAATAATTCTTCGAGATAATCAAGGTTAAAAAATCGAAAGCTGACAGAGTCTAATGACGGGAACATTGCGTATCACCTCAGACTCTTCAATGAAGAGTAATTGCTTCGTCTAACTTGCTTCTATATTCTTCTGAGTGTAAAAACTCCACCCAATATTTTTCGATCTTTTAAGAAATTTGCTAAGTCAAAAATTTAACGTCATGTTAGATATTCATGTTTAAAGCGAAAGTCCCTATGTCGCTTGATTTATTTATGAAAACAATTCAGCCTTCCTACGTATCTTTGATTTTCAAATGTGGGAGCTTCGAAGTAGCTTTTACCCGTTACTGTATTGCGGCCTTATTTGCTGTACCGTATTATGGCCTCCCCCGCAACCAAATTGGGCCTCACCCGTATTGTGGCCACACCCCTGTTACCGTATTGTGGCATCACTCGTTACGGTATAATGGCCTCACCCGTTACCGTATTGTGGCCTCACGCGTTCCCATATTGTGACCTCAACCGTTACCGTATTGTTGCCTCATCCGTTACCACATTAAATCTAATAAATTCGAAATCCTTATCACACCTATTGTTTCGGAATACGCATGAGAATGAAGTTCGACTTCCGCGAGGATATTCTCTGTGAATTGGAAGCTTCGTGAGTATCCTTTCATTTAAACCATGATCGGGCTTTTGAGAGTTGATTTCGTGTTTTAAAAGGATTCGAAGCAAAGAAAAGTTTAGCCTAGAGCATATCGATTCTTTATTTTAACGTCACGAAGTATTTATGAGACTTCAATGCGAACATACTGAATGAATAATACATAAATCAAATAAGAAAACACATAAAGTAGAGTAAAGATCCCTTACTGACGATTCGAAGTAAATTTGTTAATTCTTCATTTGATGCATGGCAGTAACGCAGCTCACGGCACCTAACGATCGTTGTAACAGCGCAAGTAAAGCAGGCGACTCACAGGCAAATTAATATAATCAATCATGGCAATGGGAGAGATCTGAACAAATGCCAGGTCAAATATAATGTACTAGCAGCTTCTCTATATTGCTTTGATGTTGTAAAATAATCTCTGTATTCTCTTACGGTCAATACGGCAAATTGACGTGGGCTGGGCGAAGAATAATCGGCTTTCGTACTATAATGATAAATATGAAAATATATAGTCCTGTAAGTGAAATTGTTCAAACCGCTTTTTAGGAATACGATTAACTTGAAGATGATTTGTCTTCGAGAACCAGGCTTTGAAATTTAACAAAAATGTTACTTTCCCTTTTGAATTAAATTCAAATATTATTATTCATAAGATGAAACTAAATCTAAATTTTTATATTCATTTGCAGAGACTCGCGATTCCATTATTAGTGAGAAATTTTACACTAAACTGGTTTCCATACACGATAGGAATGATAAGTATGCACGCTCGAATAGCGTTAGAGAAACTTGGAGGATATGAAACTATTTGAGATGACTTTTTAATTCAATTTTATCGGTGTATATTACCTAAACGAAGTACTAGTCCTAAATAACTCCGTAGAGAAAAATCGAATTGTACCAAATTTGAAGTGCACTCCGGGAAGAAAATATTGCAGTTTTTTGCCATTTTGGACATTTTAAGTCATTGGATATTCATGCTCTGAAAGCGAACGCGTTATGCTATCTTTCATCAGCATGATCGTGTTTGGTGTGAGCATGAATTGAAGGCACATCTTTTGGGACGCCTTTCTGTCTCGTTTCCAACCTTCAGCTCCTAGTGTTTGGCAAATTTAAAGAAAAGAAGTTCTGGTTTTCCGACGAAACTTGGACTTACAGACTAACTATCCAAACACATAAAAACGTGTATGATCGCACATTCGAATATCTATAATTGACCCTTAGCATAAGGGCTTACTCGACGCTTAACGGAACGGAGTTCTTCAATATGCGCGACTTAAATTAAGATGCATGTAGCATAAATGCGTTAATAACTTACGGTGCTTAGGAAAAATCGCAACCTATATAAGATATACCTATCCTATATCCTATACCTATATCCTATATAAGAGGATGATGGTATCCACGATACCATGGAAGCCGACCGACAACACACGCTCCGTTACTTCTTAAAATAAAATAAACAAAAAAATATTTCCGCACGAGTGACAGTAAGATTAAAAAACTGTACATACATTACAGAAACTGGCTAATATTCTTTGATGGAATGGAACATTTATCGCTGTCTCTCTAAATCTCGTCTGAACTATTGAAACAATCTTGCTCAGTAATTTTATGACGAAGTTAAAGTTAAAATTACAACAATTGAACGAAGTCAACGAGAATGAAATGTCGTTCACTAAAGTGAAGTATAGATTGACCTCGACAAAATAGTTAGCAGAGACTATCCGAACAAAAGAAAGGTTCAATTGAGTGAATGAGTTCCTCATTTAGATTCAAGTGGGCGATGGTCCACAAAGAGTACCTGAACGACTCTTTGTCTCGCTGGCACTGCTTTGGCCTTTGTCTCATTGGAACATTTCAGGGAATTTGAAAAATCATATATTCTGGTCATCGATTAAATGCAATTTAAATAGCCCGTGCCCAGGCCGCTGCTAGACACATTGTTCTCGCCAGGCGCTGGCATGGCTTCACGCTACCGTACAGCGACACTCGTCAGGTGAGAAATACAATATTTGCACGCAACACTAAAAATTTCCTAAATACAAAATACAGTTTATTAGAGGTCAAACCACTGAATTAATTTATAACTGCACCATGCTCAGTTGATAATTCTATTGATGTAATAATATTTCTGTTTATTATTTTCTTATTCATAATCATGTAAAAGGTGCTGTGAACACATTCTTCTGATCAGTATTTATATTTGGATATGACTTGTATATATTTGCAGTGGTTTAATCCACGAGCTTCATTTTGTTTATGCGAAGAGGCCCGATTAATTATTACTAGTTTATCGTATTTCTAGTCTCCTTTCAAATTATTGTTGCTAGTTCATTAACACTTTTTACTAATTGTCAAATTCAACGAATAGAGAATAATAATTTGACGTAATTTAAATGTATTGAACGAAATATTGAAATAAATAATTATATAATATAATACTTCAGATTTTGGCTTTTGGCCCTGTCGATCCGGAGTGCTTGGCCCCTGATGAACGCCTCGACATTCACCTACTACAGCAACTACAGCTTAAGCACCACCAGCGCCTGCTACCAAACGGTGAGATGCTGAGCGCCGAATACCAAATGAAATACTTTATAAGAACGTTTGATCTGAAATAATTTCCACATTTACTGATTGTTGTTTCCTAAAAATCAATCCTATGCTTTTTAATAAGGTCGTCTGATCTTCAACAGAACCTGCATAATAGCGTACAAAATTAATATCAATTTTTTTTCCTTACACTCTATAATTCACGCAATGTTGTTAAAATTTCCATAAGTAAAGTATTTAGTGGCCATTAAAGCTTTCAAAAACATTATTTGCAATAATCAAAACTTTTGCTACATTAAATATTGTAATTATTCAAATAGCAATGTCAAATTCTAGTTCATCATGCATGGGATTGATTGTGTTAGTTCGCCGCAACTCTTCTCCCTAACTGGAATGAACTAATAACTCTCAAAAAAAAAAATTTTTACCATTAATAATGGTACTAAATTATAGTAAAAACATCTATTTGATCATTTAATGATTAGAAAATGACGATTTTTGAGTATGCATTCGCAAATCCAAACTTGCAGTTATCGTCTAATGCATCGGGGGTTAAGACGTTTATACTATTTTAAACATCATGTTTTTCGTTATGCCTCCATCAAAAATTTATAATTGAACATACATTTGTTTCGGTGTGGCAGTTTTCGAGCAGCAGGCTGGAGTGTTTCGCCCTGTGCAACGTGAAGAACTACGCAGGGGTGATGTACAACAAAGCATCGCAGCAGTGCAACATCTTCCCGACTGGCGATAGCATCATAGCCGGAACAGGATTGTACTTGCGAACCGGTGGGTGAACCGATATTATTAAAATTGAAGCTAATACTCAATTTCAATTAAGTTTCAATCATCTGATGGAGATAAGCGAACATAAAAAAAATTCATCCATAAAACCTCGTAATAAAATGCAAAAATTGCGAATCCGAAAGCTTTATTTTACGCGATTCTTCCAAACATCATTTCATTAAGTTTGAACCTAGATGTGATACAATAATTTTTCTCTACTTTCAAATATTAACAAAAGTTTTAACAACTCAATCGAGAGAATTACGAATAAAATTAATTCAATCGAAGGATCAACGTTGTTTTTATGAGGGTTAATTAATTGCCGATGGGGCTCACAAATACGAGTACTTTAGTGTGCGCCATCTCTTGGAACAGTTGAGATGCTACTTAAAAGTTCGCTTATACTAGCGGTAGTTCCACTCAAGACATTTAATTAAATCATATATTGTTAGCAAATACGTATAATAAGAGTTTTTGAAGAAGTCTTCAGTAATCCTGATTCACCCTATTACAAGACGTGTCAGTTTAATGTACATATTGTAAGCGGATAATCAAATTTCCACGTATGTTGATAAGTAGGTACTTATTTAGGTTTGTAGAGTCAATATTTTGCACTTCCATGACTGAGTGAAACAAAATTAAAAACATGACAGTCACTACTGTATGCGACGTAAAATTTACAATTTGTAATGCGACATCATATAAATTTGATTCCCGATTTAAATGTGCTAACCGCTCCCATGAGCTACCGTGTTTGGCACGTTTTTCCAACGTAGACGATGCATATATACAGACTCGAAGCCTTCAGGCACAGTAGGTGCTGTAGAAAACATCTCGAAAATCCAGTTTTTTTCAAGTGAAATGTTCATTTTTCAGGCACATGGTTTTATGGGTGAACAATTATTCATCTACATATAAAATAAAGTGTAGCAAGATATCGAGCCTACGTTGCAATAAGCTACCCATTTATAAATGACCTATATCCCTAGGAAATATTGCGTTTGAATACTAAAGATATAAGATTTGTTACCCATACAGTGGGGGGAAATAAATATTCGTACACTTGAAAAATCGTATTTTAATGTATGTAAGTACACAAACTTAACAGGAAAAGTGATTTAAATTATGTATAGAGACGCATAGTATTCAAAAATACTATCAAAAGAAATTAAATCTCAAATCAGAGCGCACCAAGCCTTTAATATTTAGGGCTTTTTATATCTCAAAAATTCTATAAAATGCCATGGTGATAAAAAACTTGCACAGAAAAACACGATGGCATGATTTACAGGCCTGGGGACCCCCAAAAAAATTGCTTAAAGTAAAGTCTTGTAACTCGAAAAATATTAAACGTACAAAGATGAAATAAAAACCACATGAAAAAGTATAACTTCAAGCTTTATTTTGTATGCATGTTGCCAAAGTTCTCTATATATTCCATAGTTAAAACTCATTATTTTTTTAAAATCAAAATTACCCCTACAATGCAGCTAAATTCTGAGCAACGAGTTTTCATTGTCGAACAATTTAACCTGAAAACTTCACCAACCAAAGTAAAGAGAGGTTATTTCACCAAATACAGACAAGAAGTTAGTCTCAACACAATAAAGAAGTGGACACGTCAGTGGAAAGATAAAGGAACGATCCTGAATCAAAACAAAGGTCATTCTGAACGGCGAAGAACTGGAAGGTCAGAAGAAAACATGATTGAAGAAAGAACTAATGCATTTGGATTTCTTCCTATGGAGTAACGTGAAAGAAAAAAGTATTCAGTACAAGACCAAGCAGCATTGACAATCTGAAGATAGCAATTCGTGAAGCTCTCGCACTTATTGACCAGGATACCTTGTCTGGAGTAACCACAAATTTTGAAAAACGTATTGAGCTGTGTATGCAACATCGAAAAAGTCATTTTGAACATTTATTGCAATCTGAATAAAACTTGAAGTTATACTCTTTCATGTGGTTTTTATTTCATCTTTTCTACATTTCATCTTTGTACATTTAATACTTTTAGAGTTATAAGCCTTAACTTTTAGCAACTTTTTTGGGGTCTTCCTGTAGTTTACCAAAAATGTACACGTCACGATATTGCCTCAGCAATTCTACTCACAATGAATTTAAAAAGTCATCATGATTAATTTGCACTGATCAATAATTTTGCCAGAAATTCCAGACTTTTCTTGAAAATTATTTTCCACGCTTACTAATTTTTAACGCCATCTTGTCTTCTATCCTTGATTGTACTGTATTTCAATTATTTTCTACTTTTAACATAAATTGTTTTATGTTTACAATTGAACTTCATTCGTGAAAAAAATAGTTCTACTTAATATTTACGGGTTTATTTGAACCTCAAATTAAAAAATTAAGTACCTTCCTTGGTGTTGCGAGTATGAGGATAAAGTCAACGAAAGTCAATTGGATCAAATTTATCCAAATAATTTTTTGCAATTGAGCGCGCAATTCAAAATTGAGAAACAGACGTAATAATTTCGTTTTTCATCCAAACAATCCTTATTGCAATACTCCACTTCGTTATTTTGCATCTGGACAAATGGATGAACTTTTTTCATTAACTTTTTTTCTGCTGGAAATCATGAACTTTTTTCTACTGGATTGTGAAGCTTGTAGTTAATTTCACTGATTGCAGGTCTGGAACTGTTTTTATTTTCGGACGAGTCAATCTCCGCGAGTGGAAGTTTGCCCTTGGATAAAAAATGAACAAAAAGCATCAGCATGTTTGTTGTGACAGAGATGCTCTCAAAACTTTCCTCGAAATCAATCTTAGAGAACTTCGGGAGACATAAGAAAGTTTTACTGAACAGTGAGAAATCGGCTTATAATAAATCGTTCAGCTTTGTCAATTATCTTCAGTTTGACTGATAAAAATAGGAGCTTCTTTCTGTTTGCCCCTTATTAATAAATCAGTCAAAAGCTTACTCGTCTTTCGAAGTCTGAACGCTGCAATTTACCTGACATGCAAACCAAAAATTTCGAGATTATCTGAAAATATTTTGACTACCTGATTTCGTAGCTACTCCCGAAGTTCAAATTAACTTTCGATGAGTATAACATATCACTTTATTTCATGCAAATATGCAGATATCGGATTTGAATCATCCTTTCATTATTGAAAGAGCGCAAGTATTTCGACTCTTCAAGGGAATCTTGCGAGCAGCGCCTCGGATCTCTGACTGTAAAGTTTCACAGTTTCCAGAACAAGCATGTGTTTCATTATTTGATGGAAATGATATATATTTTAGATGAATGTGGAGCCTTTTCTCGAGCCATCGGAGTAACCACTTTTCTTCAATAGATATTAAAAAATAAACAGATGTTATAATCAGATGTTGCAAAACAGATGTTGCAATCATTATCTTTTGCGAATCATTTAATACTTATCATAACCCATCCAGATATCTCATGATGATTTACGAGTAGATACAATTCAATGCAGAATCAAATGAATAAAAAAAGTTACGACTTTCAAGAACAAATAAAATTGGCGTGAATTTACTTTGGTTTTTCGAGTAAAATATTCTCTGTGAGTAGAAACTCTTTTTGAGTAATTTAGCTCGGTACAGGCCGATACATAAAGGAAGATTCGTAGATGAAGGATCATATGACAAGCACGTATAGCTTTTGAAACTCGTGGCTTACCTTGAACTTAACGATTTCCGCCACTTCGTGTACAGAGATGATTTAAGTGTTTGAATGTGAGCCTTAATTTAAAATCATCACAATGTACAGTATGTTCACTAATTATAAGTGTTTGTATCCCGAAAAGAGGGACTCGATAATGGATTTTTAGCTCGCGCTTATAGCATATTGTAATAAGTAAACATCTATGCAGAAATAATATTTTGTTCTTTCGATACCAGTAAAAAATGTATACGCATCTTTGCAAAGTTAAGGGGAAAAAGAAAAGGAACGAATTAAAATAACTAATTAGATTTCCAGTAAATTTTTGAAATTTAGTTGAACTCGTATGTATGTTAAAAATACGGGATTGGAATATTTTAAAGTACAGACCGAGGGAAAATGAACTATTCCGTAAGACCTATTAGTCCATTTTATCTTTATCCAACTTTTTCTGGAATATTTTCTATGCCCAACCGATGTGGGCTTGAAGAAATATTGGCGATCGAAAGCGGCTGAATAGAAATGATTCCAATCAAAAATTCATGATACATATTCGAACCGCATGATCTGTATTTATATATAAATATATTATATTATATTATATCATATTATATTGTATTTATTATATTATTATGTATTTATCAAAATGCGCCATGCCCTTACAGATGGGCTATATAAACGTTCATCACTATAGATATCAATGATCAATAATATGATGGTTTCATTGTTTCTTCGTGCAAACTACAAGACATGTAGGAAAGTCATTTATGTGGCTGCATTACGTCATTGATGTATATTAATATTGCAAATTTCAGTGCAATCAACGATATCTTTGCTGCTCAATCGAATACATGGCAAGGTCTGTTAAAATTTCTGGATAGTTTCTTTTAATGAAACGCAGAAAAAATTTTGTATCGTCATCAGGTATTACTCAAAATTATTTTTAGTCATACTGGAACGAACTGTGATGTTCACGAATCTCTTTAATTTAGATTGTCAATTGTTTAATTGATTTTAGCTTCTCTCACTCAACTCACGCATTCGGTGTGCAACAATGTTTTGCCAGCTCATAAACATTTATTGGGAATATTTCTTGTGTTTGCACATCAACTTTATGAGGAGAAAAGAGTGAAAATTCAAAAGGCGTTAATTAAAATGTATATATTTCATTTAAAGCACAGCCCTCAGAACGTTACAAGCCAATTTTAAGTCGCCCTAAGTAAAGAAAAACAATTTTATGTCACCCAAATTATGGAAGCACGGTCACGGATTTACTTCTCGGGCGGCCAATGAATCTGAACAGGCTTCAGGATATGGGCAAAAAAAACCCTGCAGCACCACGTATTTATCT